>NW_028327431.1:129722-187076 GCF_031878675.1 Megascapheus bottae | reverse complement strand
TCCTCCCCGAGCCTGCCAGATGGTTTAACTTCCAGCTTTAGTACACTAACACTGCTGTTTGTTCTCGTTTCATAAGCAGAGTAAGGCTCTCCAGGAGCCCGCCCAGTCCACGCCGTGGAGACTCTGTGCCGTCCTGCTGTGGCCTTGGCTGACAGAGACGTGCTGGGGTGTCGGGGTCCCGGCAGAGACCCTCCTCTCCCTACCAGACCCACAGCCTTCTCCTTGAGCAGGTTTCCTCCACAGCACACAGCCTCCTTGTCCTCTGTAATTCTGCTGAGTCTACCACGAAGAGGACATGCGACCTGTCACGGGAAAGACACACACGTCCTATCATGGGGAGGATACATGACCTGCCACGGGAAGGACACACACGTCCTATCATGGGGAGGACACACGACCTGTCACGGGGAGGACACACACGTCCTATCATGGGGAGGACACACGACCTGTCACGGGAAGGACACACATGTCCTATCATGGAAAGGACACACGGTGTGTCACGGGGAGGACACACACGGCCTGCCATGGGCTTCGTCTTCCCAGCACTGCCCAGGGCTCCTAAGCGAGTGCCAGCTCATTAGGAGAAGAGGCTGCACGGGTCCTCGAGAGCTGCGGTTTCAAAACCACTTCAGATGTCGTCTATTTTTCTCAGAACGCAGAATACCGAGCAATCCACACAAAATCCATTTGAAAAAAAGGCAAAGGCAAGATGGGAGAAGAGAGATGGAAACCCGACAGAGGGCCGGGAAGGAGGGCGGCCCCAGGCCAGGCGTCTCCGCACAGCACCCAGCCCTGTCTGAAGGCCTTTCCCTGTCACAAGGAGGGAGGAACGCCTCAGCTCAGCGCTGAGCCAGCTCAGATGCAGCCAAGTCGTTTCAACGGCAGACCTTCCCAATTCAAACATGTGGGGGCGGGGGGGGGGACAGAAGGGGGAGGAGAAGGCAAAGGAGCAGCAGGGGGAGGAGGGGGACCCTGGGGGGCGCTGTGTCCACGTACACAGTCCAGACGACGTGACCTCCTATGACTGCTGCCTGCTCATCTGAAAAGCATGCCCGCAAGTGTGACCACACCTGCCACCTTCCAAGGCCTTCTTCTGAAGATGCAGCTCCCTCCTACCAGAAGGGTCCGGGAAAGTCCAGCAGACACAGAAGCTGCTATCGTTTCTCCAGCAAAATGACACAAACAATCCAGATGGAGAACTTCGGAGCATTTCTACACTGTTAAGAGGAGGGATTTGCCTTGATAGGTGTGGACTAAGAATATAAAATCAATACATGGCCAGGAGTCTGGCCTAGTGATTAAAGTGCTTGCCTAGCATGCATGAAGACCCGGTTCGATTCCTCGGTACCACATACATAGAAAAAAGCCGGAAGTGGTGCTGAGGCTCAAGTGGTAGAGCTCTAGCCTTGAGAAAGCCCAAGGACAGTGCTCAGGCCCTGAGTTCAAGCCCAGGACTGGCAAAAAAATAAAAATAAAAATAAAATAAATTCAATACACACCAAGACGTGGCTGACAAACACCCCTTCCACACGTGATGCAGAAACCAACAATAAAAAAGAAAATACCCTAAATTTCCAGTGGAGATAATGTTCGTCATCTATCACACTGATGACAAGAGGTGAAACGACACATCACAGGCTCCTGCTCAGAGTCAACACACCAACACTTGCTCTTTCGGTGACCCCGGGAAGTGAACTCACAGCCTCAGGCTCGCTGGGCAACACTTCCCTGCGTGTCTTTCTGGGTCACGCACATCCTAGGCTGGGTTCCAGCTCAGGACGGTGGGTGGCTGGGGTCACATGCACGCCCCACCACGCCCAGCCCCACCACGCTCAGCCCCACCACACCCAGCCGGTGCTTTGCCTAGCATTTCCGGGCAGGGAGAGTCCAGGGAGAGGGAGTAATGGAAGACACATGTCCCCTGCGGGACACCGGTACTGTAGGGGACCAGGGCCCCCTCCACCCCGCCCAGCCCCCCCGGAGCAGGGGTCCAGGACTCACTTGGTGGGCCGGTAATCCGGAATGGAGCGGTCCAGGGAGATCTTCTCACTGAGGAAGGAGTTGTAGCCATACTTCTCGTGGGGCCCCTTGGCCTTCTCTTCTTCAGCTGGGGAGAGAGTAGCAGGAAGGCCGCCTTTGCCACGGCCTCCATAACCTTCAATGAGACCAAGGGATTTAGACAAGCCTGAAAAAGGAGGAAACGGGAGGCACCGTTAGAGACCCCTACTACCACGTCTAAGACACAGCGCTGAACACCCACCACCCAGCACCACATCCCAGATACACCCCTGGACACCAACACCACATCCCAGATACAGCCCTAGACACCAACACCACATCCCAGATACAGCCCTGGACACCAACACCACATCCCAGATACAGCCCTAACCCAAACAGGACATCCCAGATACAGCCCTGGACACCAACACCACATCCCAGATACAGCCATGGACACCCAAAAGCCACATCCCAGATACAGCCCTAGACCCCAACACCACATCCCAGATACAGCCCTAGACACCAAACACCACATCCCAGATACAGCCCTGGACACCCAAAAACCACATCCCAGATACAACCCTAGACACCAAGACCACATCACAGATACAACCCTAGACACCAACACCTCATCCCACATACAACCCTAGACACCAAGACCACATCCCAGATACAAACCCAGACACCAACACCACATCCCACATACAACCCTAGACACCAACACCACATCCCACATACAACCCTAGACACCCACACCACATCCCACATACAACCCTAGACACCCACACCACATCCCACATACAACCCTAGACACCAACACCACATCCCACATACAACCCTAGACACCAACACCACATCCCAGATACAACCCTAGACACCAAACACCACATCCCACATACAACCCTAGACACCAACACCACATCCCACATACAACCCTAGACACCAAACACCACATCCCACATACAACCCTAGACACCCACACCACATCCCACATACAACCCTAGACACCCACACCACATCCCAGATACAACCCTAGACACCAAACACCACATCCCACATACAACCCTAGACACCCACACCACATCCCACATACAACCCTAGACACCCACACCACATCCCAGATACAACCCTAGACACCAAGACCACATCCCACATACAACCCTAGACACCCACACCACATCCCACATACAACCCTAGACACCAACACCACATCCCACATACAACCCTAGACACCAACACCACATCCCAGATACAACCCTAGACACCAAACACCACATCCCAGATACAACCCTAGACATCAAACACCACATCCCACATACAACCCTAGACACCCACACCACATCCCAGATACAACCCTAGACACCAACACCACATCCCACATACAACCCTAGACACCAACACCACATCCCACATACAACCCTAGACACCAACACCACATCCCACATACAACCCTAGACACCCACACCACATCCCACATACAACCCTAGACACCCACACCACATCCCACATACAACCCTAGACACCCACACCACATCCCAGATACAACCCTAGACACCCACACCACATCCCACATACAACCCTAGACACCCACACCACATCCCACATACAACCCTAGACACCCACACCACATCCCACATACAACCCTAGACACCCACACCACATCCCAGATACAACCCTAGACACCAAGACCACATCCCACATACAACCCTAGACACCAACACCACATCCCACATACAACCCTAGACACCCACACCACATCCCACATACAACCCTAGACACCAAACACCACATCCCACATACAACCCTAGACACCCACACCACATCCCAGATAAAACCCTAGACACCAAGACCACATCCCAGATACAACCCTAGACACCCACACCACATCCCAGATACAACCCTAGACACCCACACCACATCCCACATACAACCCTAGACACCAAACACCACATCCCAGATACAACCCTAGACACCAAACACCACATCCCACATACAACCCTAGACACCAACACCACATCCCACATACAACCCTAGACACCAACACCACATCCCAGATACAACCCTAGACACCAACACCACATCCCACATACAACCCTAGACACCAAACACCACATCCCAGATACAACCCTAGACACCAAACACCACATCCCACATACAACCCTAGACACCCACACCACATCCCACATACAACCCTAGACACCAACACCACATCCCAGATACAACCCTAGACACCAAACACCACATCCCACATACAACCCTAGACACCCACACCACATCCCAGATACAACCCTAGACACCAAACACCACATCCCAGATACAACCCTAGACACCCACACCACATCCCAGATACAACCCTAGACACCAACACCACATCCCAGATACAACCCTAGACACCAACACCACATCCCACATACAACCCTAGACACCAAACACCACATCCCAGATACAACCCTAGACACCAAACACCACATCCCACATACAACCCTAGACACCCACACCACATCCCACATACAACCCTAGACACCAACACCACATCCCAGATACAACCCTAGACACCAAACACCACATCCCACATACAACCCTAGACACCCACACCACATCCCAGATACAACCCTAGACACCAAACACCACATCCCACATACAACCCTAGACACCCACACCACATCCCAGATACAACCCTAGACACCAACACCACATCCCAGATACAACCCTAGACACCAACACCACATCCCACATACAACCCTAGACACCAAACACCACATCCCAGATACAACCCTAGACACCAAACACCACATCCCACATACAACCCTAGACACCCACACCACATCCCACATACAACCCTAGACACCAACACCACATCCCAGATACAACCCTAGACACCAAACACCACATCCCACATACAACCCTAGACACCAAACACCACATCCCAGATACAGCCCTAGACACCAACACCACATCCCAGATACAGCCCTGGACACCAACACCACATCCCAGATACAGCCCTAACCCAAACAGGACATCCCAGATACAGCCCTGGACACCAACACCACATCCCAGATACAGCCATGGACACCCAAAAGCCACATCCCAGATACAGCCCTAGACCCCAACACCACATCCCAGATACAGCCCTAGACACCAAACACCACATCCCAGATACAGCCCTGGACACCCAAAAACCACATCCCAGATACAACCCTAGACACCAAGACCACATCACAGATACAACCCTAGACACCAACACCTCATCCCACATACAACCCTAGACACCAAGACCACATCCCAGATACAAACCCAGACACCAACACCACATCCCACATACAACCCTAGACACCAACACCACATCCCACATACAACCCTAGACACCCACACCACATCCCACATACAACCCTAGACACCCACACCACATCCCACATACAACCCTAGACACCAACACCACATCCCACATACAACCCTAGACACCAACACCACATCCCAGATACAACCCTAGACACCAAACACCACATCCCACATACAACCCTAGACACCAACACCACATCCCACATACAACCCTAGACACCAAACACCACATCCCACATACAACCCTAGACACCCACACCACATCCCACATACAACCCTAGACACCCACACCACATCCCAGATACAACCCTAGACACCAAACACCACATCCCACATACAACCCTAGACACCCACACCACATCCCACATACAACCCTAGACACCCACACCACATCCCAGATACAACCCTAGACACCAAGACCACATCCCACATACAACCCTAGACACCCACACCACATCCCACATACAACCCTAGACACCAACACCACATCCCACATACAACCCTAGACACCAACACCACATCCCAGATACAACCCTAGACACCAAACACCACATCCCAGATACAACCCTAGACATCAAACACCACATCCCACATACAACCCTAGACACCCACACCACATCCCAGATACAACCCTAGACACCAACACCACATCCCACATACAACCCTAGACACCAACACCACATCCCACATACAACCCTAGACACCAACACCACATCCCACATACAACCCTAGACACCCACACCACATCCCACATACAACCCTAGACACCCACACCACATCCCACATACAACCCTAGACACCCACACCACATCCCAGATACAACCCTAGACACCCACACCACATCCCACATACAACCCTAGACACCCACACCACATCCCACATACAACCCTAGACACCCACACCACATCCCACATACAACCCTAGACACCCACACCACATCCCAGATACAACCCTAGACACCAACACCACATCCCACATACAACCCTAGACACCCACACCACATCCCACATACAACCCTAGACACCCACACCACATCCCACATACAACCCTAGACACCAAACACCACATCCCACATACAACCCTAGACACCCACACCACATCCCAGATAAAACCCTAGACACCAAGACCACATCCCAGATACAACCCTAGACACCCACACCACATCCCAGATACAACCCTAGACACCCACACCACATCCCACATACAACCCTAGACACCAAACACCACATCCCAGATACAACCCTAGACACCAAACACCACATCCCACATACAACCCTAGACACCAACACCACATCCCACATACAACCCTAGACACCAACACCACATCCCAGATACAACCCTAGACACCAACACCACATCCCACATACAACCCTAGACACCAAACACCACATCCCAGATACAACCCTAGACACCAAACACCACATCCCACATACAACCCTAGACACCCACACCACATCCCACATACAACCCTAGACACCAACACCACATCCCAGATACAACCCTAGACACCAAACACCACATCCCACATACAACCCTAGACACCCACACCACATCCCAGATACAACCCTAGACACCAAACACCACATCCCAGATACAACCCTAGACACCCACACCACATCCCAGATACAACCCTAGACACCAACACCACATCCCAGATACAACCCTAGACACCAACACCACATCCCACATACAACCCTAGACACCAAACACCACATCCCAGATACAACCCTAGACACCAAACACCACATCCCACATACAACCCTAGACACCCACACCACATCCCACATACAACCCTAGACACCAACACCACATCCCAGATACAACCCTAGACACCAAACACCACATCCCACATACAACCCTAGACACCCACACCACATCCCAGATACAACCCTAGACACCAAACACCACATCCCACATACAACCCTAGACACCCACACCACATCCCAGATACAACCCTAGACACCAACACCACATCCCAGATACAACCCTAGACACCAACACCACATCCCACATACAACCCTAGACACCAAACACCACATCCCAGATACAACCCTAGACACCAAACACCACATCCCACATACAACCCTAGACACCCACACCACATCCCACATACAACCCTAGACACCAACACCACATCCCAGATACAACCCTAGACACCAAACACCACATCCCACATACAACCCTAGACACCAAACACCACATCCCAGATACAACCCTAGACACCAAACACCACATCCCAGATACAACCCTAGACACCAAACACCACATCCCAGATACAACCCTAGACACCAAGACCACATCCCAGATACAACCCTAGACACCCACACCACATCCCAGATACAACCCTAGACACCAACACCACATCCCACATACAACCCTAGACACCAAACACCACATCCCAGATACAACCCTAGACACCAAACACCACATCCCACATACAACCCTAGACACCCACACATCCCACATACAACCCTAGACACCAAACACCACATCCCAGATACAACCCTAGACACCAACACCACATCCCACATACAACCCTAGACACCAAACACCACATCCCAGATACAACCCTAGACACCAAACACCACATCCCACATACAACCCTAGACACCCACACCACATCCCACATACAACCCTAGACACCAACACCACATCCCAGATACAACCCTAGACACCAAACACCACATCCCACATACAACCCTAGACACCCACACCACATCCCAGATACAACCCTAGACACCAACACCACATCCCACATACAACCCTAGACACCAAACACCACATCCCAGATACAACCCTAGACACCAAACACCACATCCCAGATACAACCCTAGACACCCACACCACATCCCAGATACAACCCTAGACACCAACACCACATCCCACATACAACCCTAGACACCCACACCACATCCCAGATACAACCCTAGACACCAACACCACATCTCACATACAACCCTAGACACCAAACACCACATCCCAGATACAACCCTAGACACCAAGACCACATCCCAGATACAACCCTAGACACCCACACCACATCCCAGATACAACCCTAGACACCAACACCACATCCCACATACAACCCTAGACACCAAACACCACATCCCAGATACAACCCTAGACACCAAACACCACATCCCACATACAACCCTAGACACCCACACCACATCCCACATACAACCCTAGACACCAAACACCACATCCCAGATACAACCCTAGACACCAACACCACATCCCACATACAACCCTAGACACCAAACACCACATCCCAGATACAACCCTAGACACCAAACACCACATCCCACATACAACCCTAGACACCCACACCACATCCCACATACAACCCTAGACACCAACACCACATCCCAGATACACCCCTAGACACCAAACACCACATCCCACATACAACCCTAGACACCCACACCACATCCCAGATACAACCCTAGACACCAACACCACATCCCACATACAACCCTAGACACCAAACACCACATCCCAGATACAACCCTAGACACCCACACCACATCCCAGATACAACCCTAGACACCAACACCACATCCCAGATACAACCCTAGACACCAACACCACATCCCACATACAACCCTAGACACCAACACCACATCCCACATACAACCCTAGACACCAACACCTCATCCCACATACAACCCTAGACACCAACACCACATCCCAGATACAACCCTAGACACCAACACCACATCCCACATACAACCCTAGACACCAAACACCACATCCCAGATACAACCCTAGACACCAAACACCACATCCCAGATACAACCCTAGACACCTACACCACATCCCACATACAACCCTAGACACCAAACACCACATCCCACATACAACCCTAGACACCAACACCACATCCCAGATACAACCCTAGACACCAACACCTCATCCCACATACAACCCTAGACACCCACACCACATCCCAGATACAACCCTAGACACCAAGACCACATCCCAGATACAACCCTAGACACCAACACCACATCCCAGATACAACCCTAGACACCAAACACCACATCCCAGATACAACCCTAGACACCAACACCACATCCCAGATACAACCCTAGACACCAAACACCACATCCCACATACAACCCTAGACACCAACACCACATCCCAGATACAACCCTAGACACCCACACCACATCCCAGATACAACCCTAGACACCAACACCACATCCCAGATACAACCCTAGACACCAACACCACATCCCAGATACAACCCTAGACACCAACACCACATCCCACATACAACCCTAGACACCAACACCACATCCCAGATACAACCCTAGACACCAACACCACATCCCAGATACAACCCTAGACACCAAACACCACATCCCACATACAACCCTAGACACCAACACCACATCCCAGATACAACCCTAGACACCCACACCACATCCCAGATACAACCCTAGACACCAAACACCACATCCCACATACAACCCTAGACACCCACACCACATCCCAGATACAACCCTAGACACCAAACACCACATCCCACATACAACCCTAGACACCAAACACCACATCCCACATACAACCCTAGACACCAACACCACATCCCACATACAACCCTAGACACCAACACCACATCCCACATACAACCCTAGACACCCACACCACATCCCACATACAACCCTAGACACCCACACCACATCCCACATACAACCCTAGACACCAACACCACATCCCAGATACAACCCTAGACACCCACACCACATCCCACATACAACCCTAGACACCAACACCACATCCCAGATACAACCCTAGACACCAAACACCACATCCCACATACAACCCTAGACACCAACACCACATCCCAGATACAACCCTAGACACCCACACCACATCCCAGATACAACCCTAGACACCAACACCACATCCCAGATACAACCCTAGACACCAACACCACATCCCAGATACAACCCTAGACACCAACACCACATCCCACATACAACCCTAGACACCAACACCACATCCCAGATACAACCCTAGACACCAACACCACATCCCAGATACAACCCTAGACACCAAACACCACATCCCACATACAACCCTAGACACCAACACCACATCCCAGATACAACCCTAGACACCCACACCACATCCCAGATACAACCCTAGACACCAAACACCACATCCCACATACAACCCTAGACACCCACATCACATCCCAGATACAACCCTAGACACCCACACCACATCCCAGATACAACCCTAGACACCAACACCACATCCCACATACAACCCTAGACACCAAACACCACATCCCAGATACAACCCTAGACACCAAACACCACATCCCAGATACAACCCTAGACACCCACACCACATCCCAGATACAACCCTAGACACCAACACCACATCCCACATACAACCCTAGACACCCACACCACATCCCAGATACAACCCTAGACACCAACACCACATCTCACATACAACCCTAGACACCAAACACCACATCCCAGATACAACCCTAGACACCAAGACCACATCCCAGATACAACCCTAGACACCCACACCACATCCCAGATACAACCCTAGACACCAACACCACATCCCACATACAACCCTAGACACCAAACACCACATCCCAGATACAACCCTAGACACCAAACACCACATCCCACATACAACCCTAGACACCCACACCACATCCCACATACAACCCTAGACACCAAACACCACATCCCAGATACAACCCTAGACACCAACACCACATCCCACATACAACCCTAGACACCAAACACCACATCCCAGATACAACCCTAGACACCAAACACCACATCCCACATACAACCCTAGACACCCACACCACATCCCACATACAACCCTAGACACCAACACCACATCCCAGATACACCCCTAGACACCAAACACCACATCCCACATACAACCCTAGACACCCACACCACATCCCAGATACAACCCTAGACACCAACACCACATCCCACATACAACCCTAGACACCAAACACCACATCCCAGATACAACCCTAGACACCCACACCACATCCCAGATACAACCCTAGACACCAACACCACATCCCAGATACAACCCTAGACACCAACACCACATCCCACATACAACCCTAGACACCAACACCACATCCCACATACAACCCTAGACACCAACACCTCATCCCACATACAACCCTAGACACCAACACCACATCCCAGATACAACCCTAGACACCAACACCACATCCCACATACAACCCTAGACACCAAACACCACATCCCAGATACAACCCTAGACACCAAACACCACATCCCAGATACAACCCTAGACACCTACACCACATCCCACATACAACCCTAGACACCAAACACCACATCCCACATACAACCCTAGACACCAACACCACATCCCAGATACAACCCTAGACACCAACACCTCATCCCACATACAACCCTAGACACCCACACCACATCCCAGATACAACCCTAGACACCAAGACCACATCCCAGATACAACCCTAGACACCAACACCACATCCCAGATACAACCCTAGACACCAAACACCACATCCCAGATACAACCCTAGACACCAACACCACATCCCAGATACAACCCTAGACACCAAACACCACATCCCACATACAACCCTAGACACCAACACCACATCCCAGATACAACCCTAGACACCCACACCACATCCCAGATACAACCCTAGACACCAACACCACATCCCAGATACAACCCTAGACACCAACACCACATCCCAGATACAACCCTAGACACCAACACCACATCCCACATACAACCCTAGACACCAACACCACATCCCAGATACAACCCTAGACACCAACACCACATCCCAGATACAACCCTAGACACCAAACACCACATCCCACATACAACCCTAGACACCAACACCACATCCCAGATACAACCCTAGACACCCACACCACATCCCAGATACAACCCTAGACACCAAACACCACATCCCACATACAACCCTAGACACCCACACCACATCCCAGATACAACCCTAGACACCAAACACCACATCCCACATACAACCCTAGACACCAAACACCACATCCCACATACAACCCTAGACACCAACACCACATCCCACATACAACCCTAGACACCAACACCACATCCCACATACAACCCTAGACACCCACACCACATCCCACATACAACCCTAGACACCCACACCACATCCCACATACAACCCTAGACACCAACACCACATCCCAGATACAACCCTAGACACCCACACCACATCCCACATACAACCCTAGACACCAACACCACATCCCAGATACAACCCTAGACACCAAACACCACATCCCACATACAACCCTAGACACCAACACCACATCCCAGATACAACCCTAGACACCCACACCACATCCCAGATACAACCCTAGACACCAACACCACATCCCAGATACAACCCTAGACACCAACACCACATCCCAGATACAACCCTAGACACCAACACCACATCCCACATACAACCCTAGACACCAACACCACATCCCAGATACAACCCTAGACACCAACACCACATCCCAGATACAACCCTAGACACCAAACACCACATCCCACATACAACCCTAGACACCAACACCACATCCCAGATACAACCCTAGACACCCACACCACATCCCAGATACAACCCTAGACACCAAACACCACATCCCACATACAACCCTAGACACCCACATCACATCCCAGATACAACCCTAGACACCCACACCACATCCCAGATACAACCCTAGACACCAACACCACATCCCACATACAACCCTAGACACCCACACCACATCCCACATACAACCCTAGACACCAACACCACATCCCACATACAACCCTAGACACCAACACCACATCCCACATACAACCCTAGACACCCACACCACATCCCACATACAACCCTAGACACCCACACCACATCCCACATACAACCCTAGACACCCACACCACATCCCACATACAACCCTAGACACCCACACCACATCCCAGATACAACCCTAGACACCAAACACCACATCCCACATACAACCCTAGACACCAAACACCACATCCCAGATACTACCCTAGACACCAAGACCACATCCCAGATACAACCCTAGACACCCACACCACATCCCAGATACAACCCTAGACACCAAACACCACATCCCACATACAACCCTAGACACCAACACCACATCCCAGATACAACCCTAGACACCCACACCACATCCCAGATACAACCCTAGACACCAACACCACATCCCACATACAACCCTAGACACCAACACCACATCCCACATACAACCCTAGACACCCACACCACATCCCAGATACAACCCTAGACACCCACACCACATCCCAGATACAACCCTAGACACCCACACCACATCCCACATACAACCCTAGACACCCACACCACATCCCAGATACAACCCTAGACACCAAACACCACATCCCACATACAACCCTAGACACCAACACCACATCCCAGATACAACCCTAGACACCAACACCTCATCCCACATACAACCCTAGACACCAAACACCACATCCCACATACAACCCTAGACACCAAACACCACATCCCACATACAACCCTAGACACCAAACACCACATCCCAGATACTACCCTAGACACCAAGACCACATCCCAGATACAACCCTAGACACCCACACCACATCCCAGATACAACCCTAGACACCAACACCACATCCCACATACAACCCTAGACACCAACACCACATCCCACATACAACCCTAGACACCAACACCACATCCCACATACAACCCTAGACACCAACACCACATCCCAGATACAACCCTAGACACCCACACCACATCCCACATACAACCCTAGACACCAACACCACATCCCACATACAACCCTAGACACCAACACCACATCCCAGATACAACCCTAGACACCAACACCACATCCCACATACAACCCTAGACACCAACACCACATCCCAGATACAACCCTAGACACCAACACCACATCCCACATACAACCCTAGACACCCACACCACATCCCACATACAACCCTAGACACCAAACACCACATCCCAGATACAACCCTAGACACCAAACACCACATCCCAGATACAACCCTAGACACCAACACCACATCCCACATACAACCCTAGACACCCACACCACATCCCACATACAACCCTAGACACCAACACCACATCCCAGATACAACCCTAGACACCAAACACCTCATCCCAGATACAACCCTAGACACCAAACACCTCATCCCAGATACAACCCTAGACACCAAACACCACATCCCAGATACAACCCTAGACACCAACACCACATCCCACATACAACCCTAGACACCAACACCACATCCCAGATACAACCCTAGACACCCACACCACATCCCAGATACAACCCTAGACACCAAACACCACATCCCAGATACAGCCCTAGACACCAACACCACATCCCACATACAACCCTAGACACCCACACCACATCCCACATACAACCCTAGACACCAACACCACATCCCACATACAACCCTAGACACCAACACCACATCCCAGATACAACCCTAGACACCAAACACCTCATCCCAGATACAACCCTAGACACCAAACACCTCATCCCAGATACAACCCTAGACACCAAACACCACATCCCAGATACAACCCTAGACACCAACACCACATCCCAGATACAACCCTAGACACCCACACCACATCCCAGAAGACCAGGCTGTCCCTGCTCCGGGGCTGACGGAGCTGTCCCTACATCAGGGCTGACCGGGCCATCCCCCAGCTCCTGAGAGCTGCCCCCCTCCCCACACCACTCCCAGCTCCCCTGCCCTGGCCCTCCTTTCTCCTCATCATTTCCCTGGGTCTTCCTGCCCTTCTCTCCTCTTCCCCCTCGCCGTGCTCCCTAGGTCTGATCTACCACTGGAGCCCTGCCTCTGGATTCCTCGTGGTGGATACTTTCAGGGTAGGGTCTCTCTTTTATGTCCAGCTGGCCTGGACAATGTTCCTATGCAGCTGGGAGGACACCACACCACCGTGGCCAGTACACACACACACACACAGCGGCCACCCACGACCAGCCAGGGGGGGCACCACACCACCGTGGCCAGTACACACACACACACACACACACACACACACACAGCGGCCACCCACGACCAGCCATGGGGGACACCACACCACCGTGGACAGTACACACACACACACATACACACACACAGCGGCCACCCACGACCAGCCAGGGGGGACACCACACCACCGTGGCCAGTACACACACACACACATACAGCGGCCACCCACGACCAGCCAGGCTTGAGCCTCGCTGCTGTCTGCTCCTTCTCTGCCCTGGGCACCGGTGTGAGAGTCGCCCATCACTGGGCTGGCCCCGGGCACTGGGCCCAGCAGCACGCCCCCAGCTTGGGACTTCACCAGAGCCCAGGGGAGGCCAGTGCGGGTCCCGAGAGGCCCCTCTGCATGCTGGCCTCGGCGTCGGTGGCGGCCATGGCAACGTGCTCTGGTCCCAAGGGGTGGGAGAGGACACCCAGGAAGCCCCTCAGAACCCTGGGAAGACCTCACGAGGAACCGCGCTCATGCTGGAAGAAGTCTGAGCAACAAAGCTGTAGTTTGGTGCCGTTTATGAGGCTGGAGAAGATGGCAAAGAAGACTTAGGGCGTGGCGAGACGTGACACAGAACCTAACGTGGGGTGGGTTAAATCGGAGCTGTCTCGGAGACATCCAAACCCATGGAGCAGTCAGTCAGTGCCCAGGAAAGGGTGGGCACGGTGACAGAGAACTGACACACGTGTCTAAATGGAGGTTAAAGACAAGTTCCCATGGAGACACACAGGCTTGGAGGACAAAGGAAGTCCAAGCCACCAGCACTGGACACCCCAACATGTGAGGCTGGGAAGAGGAGGGGGAGCTGCGGAAAAGACCAGGCAGTGGAGGAGGAGCCCCCAAACAGCATGGAGCTGTGTTCATAGGACCAAGTGACAGAAGGGAGCCTGGAGGAAGCTGGTGAGCTCCCTGCCAGTGTGAACCACACCGTGAGTTCCTGGAGAGACACGGAGGGGACATCTGAAGCAAAGGCAGCATCTACACATGGAAGAGAGAACCCAGACCTGTTTCCACCATAGACATCGCTATGGAAAGGCCCCGGCGGTGAGGAGAATGAAGAGCTGGCAAGCGCAGGTGAGGTGTGCGCCCCACAGAGGCTAGGGATGCAGAAGCAAGGGCCCGACACCACTGGCTGTGCCCTGATGAGCCTCTGTCAGCTGACGGCCTTAGAGAAGAGACTCCGGAAAAGATCCAAGTCTGATGGAGACACAAACTAAAGACAGAGGAGCTCAGGCTCCACACGCACGTCTCTGGGGCCACGGTGTAAAGGGTGACCGAGTGTGTGTCGACCCACAGGCAGACAAAGACTGTGACCACAGGGCCTCTGCGGTCAGTGGCCTGCCCGAGGGCTCTGTGACACAGCCCATGTGTTCATACCACTCACATGGGTGGGAAACTGAGGTCCCAACACAGAATTCAAACCTCAGAGAACCATGACAACGCACATTAACAAAATAATAAAAATAAAAACAAGACGCAAAGCTCCATCTGGATTCCCGGACATAGCAGTGGAGGCACGCGCCTAAGAGCTGATGTAGAAATGGAAGGGCACTGAGGAATCCAGCAGACTGGAAATAATCCCCCGAGGACACGTGAAAGGCGCGACCTCGCCAGGCCTGAGTCTCCGGATTGCCCCGATCCGGGAGCTGACCTGGGCTGTGTCCTCTGCAGGTGGCAATCCACAGTCCAGCCCCAGCGGACAGCTCCGGCCCCCACTGAGCTGCTCAATATTCTGCAAATCCTCAGCTGCACTCTGTCACTGTGCTGCAAACACCAGCTCCCAGTTCTGCCTGTGAATGTGCAAGAAACGTGGGCTTCCTTACAGCCCTGGAGCCACAAGCCACCATCGGGCCAGGACACATTCCCCACCCTCCCCTCCCAACCGCTGGCCCACCAGAGCCGAGTCTTGAGGACAGCAAGCAGCGGGCAAATACTGGATGGACGGACGCACAGGCCAGTCTCTGTCCACGGTAAACACACCAGGACGGCTCAGCCTGCAGCCGCAGGTCTGTGTGACAGAATCTGTCACCTACGGGGACACAGAAGACACCACGCTGGACAAGATGCGGCAGGGGGACATGGCACGAGGGCAGAGTGTAGAACATCCATGAAAGTTTTCCTGAATTTACTGCTGGTGGCTGGACGAGACCTGGAGCCTCTGGGGGACAAATGACCTGGAGGACGTGCCTCCTGCGAGGTCACCTTAGCCTGACTCCCTGCCAGGGGTGGACAGGAGCTGATCACACCGTGTGGTGTGGCCCGTGGAAGGCTGGCAGAGCTCCCGGGCGTGTGCCATCACTTCTTAGGTGGACAGCATTATGATGTATCTCAAATAGACACCTCGGGTAATTAATGCTTTACTCCCAACAGAAGTGAACATTCAGAAAGTGTCAGAGCCATGGCTCCACGCTCTTCTGACGACCCGGGCCAGGCAGGGAGACCGGAGCTGTCCCGGGCAGGGGTCCGGGGAGCCCACCGCGGCCCTCACCCCATGGGGCCAGTGAGGGCCCAGCCTGGCCACTCTGGACTGCACACCTGCAGCCTCTCCCTGACAACAGCAGCGATCCCGCGTGCCGTCTTCTGCAGAGACCTGACAGCTGGGCGAGCACGAGTCAGCCTGACACAGGCAGGCCCGTCCTCCGCAGGCCCGTGGCCCGTCTCCTCTGCATCTGCCTCCACAGCTCGCCGTCCACACACCCACTGCCCAAGCCCGGGGGACGCCTGGCCGCCCTGGCCCCAGCAGCCCCTTTCCCCTCCACACCTCCCGTGGCCTCTCTGTAAACCAAGTCTCCCGTGGTGTCACGTGCCCAAGCCCTCAGAGACCACACGAAAGGGGAACACACGCTTCCACCCCCCAACCCGGCAGCCACTGGACTCCTGCTGAGGGCCACGGTCCTGCCTGGCCCCTCCTCAGGCTTTACAGCACCTGGGAAGGCTTCGCCGCCTCCCGGTCCTCACCTGCTGTGCCCTGGAAGACTCCGCCCCATTATCATGTTCCCACAAAGCAAAGCCATTGGCCGTGGAGGGGGCCATGGAGGGGGCCATGGAGGAGGACCCGTGGAGGGGGCCATGGAGGGGGGCCTGTGGAGGGGGCCTGTGGAGGAGGCCGTGGAGGGGGCCGTGGAGGAGGCCTGTGGAAGGGGCCCGTGGAGGGGGCCTGTGGAGGGGGACATGAGGGGGGCCGTCTCTGGAGCATATTTCCACATTCCACAGAGGCCCCACACAGGCGCCTTGCACACACACACAAGGAGCCTCACACAGCGCTGGGAAATGTCACCAATGAACGTGACCCCAGAGCTGGCAGCAGCTTCACAACCCCTGAAAGAACAGGCGCCGGCTAGGGCTCCCCCCGCCCAGTCACCACGGAGAACAGAACACAACCTCCCAACACAGAGAGAGGACGTCACCCGCAGACGAACAGAAACCCCGCAGTGTCTGCCTTCCATCAACCTTTGTGACACCAACGAAAGCCAAGCGGGCAGGCCCAGCAGCTCCCACCAGTGACCCCTGCCACTCGGGAAGCTGGCCGCCGAGGGGAGCAAACCCAGGAGACTCTCATCTCCAGCTCACCACCAAGTGGGGCTGAGACACAGGTGGGGCGAAGCACTAACCGTGAACAAAAACTTCAGGAGCAGGCGCACGCCTGCCATCCTGGCTACTCTGAAGATCACGGTTCAAAGCCAGCCTGGGCACTGAAGTCCACGAGACTCTTACTGCCAATTAACCACCAGAAGTTGGGCTTGGCTCCTGGGGTAGGGCAGCGGCCTTGAGCGGCCAGATCCTGGCTGGGTTCAAGCCCCAGGACTGGCACCAAACAGTAGGAAGAGAGCCGCTGGCTGACATGGACGGAGCGCGGTCAGCTGTGCCCCGTCCTGGTCCTGTTGCCAGCCCCTCTGGCCATGCCGGGGTCCAGGGCAGTGCAGTGTCCGGGACGCTCGGGGAGCTGGGCGTCAGACACAGAATCTGTTCCTGGCTTCACACAGCGCAGGCCGGCCAGCCCCGTCCCTGAAATGAGACCTCGGCTTCCGGGACGGCACGTGCACCCTCCACGGCCGGTGCTTTCCACCAAGATGGAGTCCCACGGGCCTCTCTGCCCCTGCTCCTCCCAATCTCAGCCGCCCCCGGGACCAGGATGACAGGCGGGCACGGGGGCTCTGGCGGAGGCCCTGGAGAGGAGCAGCGCCCGCTCCCTCGCTGTGCAAGCCGCCGCTGGGACGACAAGGTGTGTGCCACACCCCCGGCCTGTCCTCCCCGAGGTCTGAAAGAAACCGCGTTTGAGTCAAGGCCAGAGATCTTTGGTTTTCCCATCTCATCTTATTTCCTTGCAATCGGATTATCTCCACACTTCCTTCAGGGCACTTCTGGAAGTTACTCCACCTACTTCCGCCCGCCTGTGGTGTTATCAAGCGCCTTTTCTTTTCAGCCTTTTGGGTAGGTGTTTGGATATCACGCAGGTCATCTCACGGGGGCCTTGGGCCAGGGCCAGGGCCCAGGGACCGGCTCTGGACGTCCATGCCGTCTGCAGAGCAGATCGGGGGGAGACGCTGGGAATGGGAGGGGGGATCCTCGGAGGCTTTGTGGACTCTCCCTGGCAGCCACCGCCACGCCACTGCCACAGGTGTGCTAAGACCCCAGGATGAAACAATTATCCAGGCGCTAAGGG
Source organism: Megascapheus bottae (assembly GCF_031878675.1). Lineage (NCBI taxonomy): Eukaryota > Metazoa > Chordata > Mammalia > Rodentia > Geomyidae > Megascapheus > Megascapheus bottae. The sequence continues at coordinate 166,944 of NW_028327431.1, read as the reverse complement.
GATTTGCCTAAAGGCCATGGCTGAGTCCTCGAAAACCTCGGAAAACGCCTTCCCCGTTTTGTTTAAGCTTCTTTGTCTGGCTAAATAAGGTTGAGTAAGAGGGGGATGGAAATTAGCCAGTGTGCAGAATTTAAATGGCTTAATTTACTTTACTCTTGTCCTTTCCCTGACAGAGCTGACCAGGAGGGAGGGAGGGAGGGAGGAGGGAGGGAGGAAGGAAGGGAGGGGGCCGAACCGCTTAAGGCAGAGCCCACCGCTGGGTCCTGCACCACACAGTGGTGAATTCTTCACCCCGTGGTTAATCCACACCCCAGCAGACACCCTGCACCCCAACCAACCTGCTAAGCGAGGCAGGAGGGGTGCAGGGCTCGGGGCATGCCAGGAGCCCCCAACACTGAGTCTGCTGTCCCCCACCCCCAGCCAGATTCCCACAAGCTCCACCCCCCGGCCTGCACCCCATCTCCTGTCCAGGAAATTCTCCAGTGAGAAACACGGGAGGGAGGGATGGATGGAGGGAGGGAGAGAGTCCCCTGGGGAAGGGTGGACGGCCGCTTCTCCATGCTGCTGTGTGTCCTTAGGGGACTATCTTAACCTCTCTTGCCAGCTTCACTTCCGCTCTGTGAAGTGGGGCCGGCAGCAGTAAATACTCCTCACTTCTTGTCTCTCCCTTTTCCTCTTTCCCTTTATTCTGTCTCTGTCTCCCTCTGTCCCTGCCTGCCCCCAACTCCCCGGCAGAATGGAACAGGACAGAGCACGTCCAATGCAGACCACCAGGCAGGGCCTGTCATCTCACAATGACAGCTGTCACTCACACCTCAACTGTCCTGCCTCCCTGTGCACGAGCACTGAGCTGGGAGACCCCTCCATCCTCGGGGAGGAATTCTGAGCTACACGCACACACCCGAAAGACGTCGGCAGGGAGCACGCTTCACACACACACACACACACCCAGGCGACATCCACAGGGAGCACTGTTCACACACACACACACACAAAACGCGCACACACACGCACATACACGCATGCACAGACACACACACACACGGATGACGTCCGCAGGGAGCATGGTTCACACACACACACACACACACACACACACACACACACACACACACACACACAAACTAAAGCCCTGGTACCAGCACAGGACAAAAAGAATAAAGTGAACGCAAAGGCTGGGACATGTATAGCAACAAAGGAAAGCGTGCTTCTTCCTTTTGCTGTTTGGGGATTCCAGGCAGTAAGTATCTGACAGGTCACCCCAAAAAGCTCCAAGGGGCTGCTGGCTAAGACTCTATCATCTGAGATGTAATCTCACACATCTGCACGAGCTTGAGAAGACAACGTCCAGGACCTTCGCAGGGGCCCGCGAGTCTCTGTGGACTCAGGACTGGTCTCCATGTGCGTGTGGACAGTCTGGGAGTTCTCTGGGACTGCGTTGAGTCTGTGGCTCGCTCTGGCTGTGTGGACAGTCCTGGGAGTTCTCTGGGACTGCGTTGAGTCTGTGGCTCGCTCTGGCTGTGTGGACAGTCCTGGGAGTTCTCTGGGACTGCGTTGAGTCTGTGGCTCGCTCTGGCTGTGTGGACAGTCCTGACAGTTCCCTGGGACTGCGCTGAGTCTGTGGCTCGCTCTGGGAGTGTGGACTCTTCCACCTGGCTACCCCTGCCGTCCCGAAGGCCGCCCCGCTGCTGGAGTCTTCTCACCTCCCCTCCTCTAGGTGTCACACTGCTCACTGGCACACAGGTCCTCCTTCCCCTGGTCAGGGCTATCCCCGGGTGTTATGTGTGGAGGTGTCAGGTCTTCTCTTGGTCAGGGCTATCCCCGGGTGTTATGTGTGGAGGTGTCAGGTCTCCTCTTGGTCAGGGCTATCCCCGGGTGTTATGTGTGGAGGTGTCAGGTCTTCTCTTGGTCAGGGCTATCCCCGGGTGTTATGTGTGGAGGTGTTCAGGTCTCCTCTTGGTCAGGCCTATCCCCAGGTGTTATGTGTGGAGGTGTTCAGGTCTTCTCTTGGTCAGGGCTATCCCCGGGTGTTATGTGTGGAGGTGTTCAGGTCTTCTGTTGGTCAGGGCTATCCCCGGGTGTTACGTGTGGAGGTGTCAGGTCTTCTCTTGGTCAGGGCCATCCCCGGGTGTTATGTGTGGAGGTGTCAGGTCTTCTCTTGGTCAGGCCTATCCCCGGGTGTTATGTGTCGAGGTGTCAGGTCCTCTCTTGGTCAGGCCCATCCCCGGGTGTTATGTGTGGAGGTGTTCAGGTCTTCTGTTGGTCAGGGCTATCCCCGGGTGTTATGTGTGGAGGTGTTCAGGTCTCCTCTTGGTCAGGGCTATCCCCGGGTCTTATGGGTGGAGGTGTCAGGTCTTCTCTTGGTCAGGGCCATCCCCGGGTGTTATGTGTGGAGGTGTCAGGTCTTCTCTTGGTCAGGGCTATCCCCGGGTGTTATGTGTGGAGGTGTTCAGGTCTCCTCTTGGTCAGGCCTATCCCCGGTTGTCATGTGTGGACGTGTCAGGTCTTCTCTTGGTCAAGGCCATCCCCGGGTGTTATGTGTGGAGGTGTTCAGGTCTCCTCTTGGTCAGGGCCATCCCCGGGTGTTATGTGTGGAGGTGTTCAGGTCTCCTCTTGGTCAGGGCTATCCCCGGGTGTTATGTGTGGAGGTGTTCAGGTCTCCTCTTGGTCAGGGCTATCCCCGGGTGTTATGTGTGGAATTGTTCAGGACTCCTCTTGGTCAGGGCTATCCCCGGGTGTTATGTGTGGAGGTGTTCCGATCTTCTCTTGGTCAGGCCTATCTCCGGGTGTTATGTGTGGAGGTGTTCAGGTCTTCTCTCGGTCAGGCCTATCCCCGGGTGTTATGTGTGGAGGTGTTCAGGTCTTCTCTCGGTCAGGCCTATCCCCGGGTGTTATGTGTGGAGGTGTTCAAGTCTTCTCTTGGTCAGGCCTATCCCCGGGTGTTATGTTTTGAGGCCACTGTGAATGGAATTATTCCCCAAATTTCCTTCTGCCCCTGCTCAGGGCTGGATCCCCAAAAGCTAATGATCTGGTGATGTTGTTTCCCTTGCCAAAGGTGCCTGGCTTCCCTCTAGGGACTCTGCGTGGCGTCCTTGGGGCCCTTAGCTGGACAATCGTGTCCCCTGCACACTGGGATCAAAGGTCCTGAAAAGCCAAAGCCACCCTGAGCTACAGTAGGAGAGTCGTTTCCACCAGCACCCCAGACTTCCAACCACCAGGGAGCTACTTGAACAGAGAGCCTGGTGCTAGCACAAAACCCCACTGCAGACCAATGGGACCGAGGAGAAGCTCCAGAAATCAACCCACATCCCCACAGCCCCTCAGTTCCTCCTCAAGGTCTCCACGGCACTGTGAGTTGGCATCAGTGCCAGGTGACTGGCAGGGATTCAGGTCTCTTTTCTGTGTGTGGACGGCCAGCATCCACAGCGTCATTGCCCCGGGAGGACTCTGTCTTCTTGTGTTGAGAATCAGACACAAGTAAATTCTTAAATTATTAGCCAACAAATGTGTTTTTATTAATAAAATCTTCCTTGCTCATTAGAAATGATAGCTTTGGTCCTCCGGGAGAAGCTGGTAGACCACCAGCCTTGAGTGAAAAAGCCAAGCGAGAACACACGGCCCTAAGTTCAAGCCTCAGTACTGGCACACACCGACCCCAAAAAACGTTGAGTCCCTGACACCTTTGGCCAACAATAAAGATGAGCAAAATGCAGGAATAAAAACCATTTTTCCCCGCAGCAAGTCATGTGTAGAATCTCCGTCCAGGTGGCAAGGCATCAAACTTGCTGGCCAGCTTTGGAGATGCAGAACAGCAGAGAGAGAGGGGGGTGCCTGCTCGGTGAAGCTGGCAGCACGAGGTGAACGGGAACTTGGAAGGAAGTCAGAGGCATGGGTGGAGCTGGGGCCCACGCTCTCTGGCCCCTCGGCACCCGCTTTTTACAGGGGAGCCGCTAGAATGAGTGCCCGGCAGCCCTAGAAGTGAGGACTACAGTTGTTGTTCTCTGCCCACCAGTGTCAGCACGCTCACCAAAGATGAAAACGTCCATGAAATCACGGCCGTCAAACCCATATGGTGCAGTCGGCCAACCAAACCGAAAGCCCACCGTCAATGCAAGCAAGACCACAGGGGCCTGAAGTAAAAAGTAAATGCCTCCTGAGTGGGGAACAGAAGCACCCCCTGCTCACACACAAGAGAGCCCAGCCACGGGGCAGCCAGCAGAGACGGAGACCCAACGCGAGGACGCAGCCCTGGGCGGGGTTGTGCAGCCTCCCAATCCTGCCACAGGCCCCATTCCACATGCTGACCACCATCCCGAGATGACCATCAAAGCCACGTGGCCCCTGCCACGGTCCCTCACACCCCAGAGGCACTGTTCCCTACTTCCACGGCATGCATGAGTCCTGAGAGCCACACAAAGGACTAAGGTCCCAAAGGTCCCCGAGCTCTGGAAGGCTGGAGCCACATGCCAACCCAGGCAACTTCTCGCCCGTGCCACACCATCATGGAAAGCCCAGCTGTGAGCCAGGCACCCGCAGCTCACGCCTGCCATCCCAGCTCTCTGGGAGGCTGGGCTCTGGAGGATCACAGTTCAAGGCCAGCCCAGGCAGGAGTCCGGGAGACCCATCCCCACCTCCCAAGAAAGCAGGGGGTTGGGAGGGAAGCTGGTAGCATGGCTAAGCCTAGAGCAAGAAAGCCAAGCGAGGATGTGAGGCCCTGAGTTCAATTCCCGTACCCGCACCCCAAACCACAAAAAGAAAAAACTCAACACTTTACTCATGTAAAACAAGAAACTCCTAACTATTCGTGAAACTTTGATTCAGTATCATTCCAGCTTTATCAAGCACTAATAACAAACATCCAAAGTACAAAGAAAACAATCTCATTTGCAATAACACAATAGTATACGACACCCACATATACTTTAAGTAAGGAGGTAGATGACCCACCCATTTTAAAATCCTGGAAGAAAGGCATATAGATGCCACGAAGGGGGAAAATGTCCTATATAACTAGACTGGAGGAAGCCATGTCCTTAAGATTCCTGAAGCACAGAGACCTCCAAAAAGTTAGCAGACACGGCTGGCGCCCGCAGGCAATCCTCACAAGGATCCCAGGACCACAGCCAGCCCAGGCACAAAACCCTTATCTCAACAAAATGCTAGCTGGCAAAATGCTGGGAGTGGAGCTGAGGCCCAGTGAGAGGGTGAGCCCTGAGGGGAAGGCTCAGGGACAACACCCAGGCCCCGAGTTCCAGTCCCAGTACCACACACAGAACGAGGGGAAGAGGCCGTGAACAGACATTTTCCTAAAGAAGAAATGCCCTGTCCACGGGGCACAGAAGTCAGAGCCTCACGTCAGCCAGAAGTGGAGGGGGGGAAGGGAAGGAGCACCCATGGCCCCGGTCTCACGCAGCCAGTGAGGGGCACAGCCTGGGGCTCCTTTAGGGACCCGGATCCCCAGCTCTGCATGGCAGGGCATCTCCCAGTGTGCCCCACACGTCTGCACTTCATTGGACCACAGCCCATGGCCAAGGGGAGCCAGGGCTCAGGGCAAATACACACTCACACATACACACCCACAAACACTCATATAAACACATGCATACACACACACTAGCACAGTGAAATACTTGAGCCTCCGGCCTATACAATGCAAAAAGGGCTGACAGCGTGGCCCCACCTAGCGAATGAAAGGCCCAAATTCAGACCCCAGTACCACTAAAATGAAAAGGAAGGGAAGGAGAGAAGGAGGGAGCGGGGCAGCAAGGGAAGAAGGAAGAGAGAGAAGGTGGGAGGGGAGGGAGGAAGGGTTAAAGACAAAAAAGAGGGGAGGCTGACCAGCAGAAGAAGGGCCTTCCACTCTGGGGAGGGAGGGACGAGGGCTCCCCACACACTGATGTATGGGAAGAAGCATTTCCCAGTCCTAGAGCCAGCACAGCACAAGCCATGAGGACAGAGGGGCTGTGTGGAACACAAGTCCCAACCTTTACAGAACTAGGAGCCACAAAGCTGAAGTGGAACATAATTCCCGGCATTAGGACTGAAACAAACGAAAAAAACGAAGAAAAATTAGCGGAAATCTGTGTTTACTGCGAAGCACAACAACTCGAGGAGGAAACACTAAAGCAAGCGCTCCATGCCCAAAGGAGAGTGCCCTCAGTCAGGATAACAGAAGACTCTGCAAAGGCGGGACAAACACCACCCAGGCAGGAAGCACGAGAGACCTCTGCGAGCACATGCCCGCGTCATTTCAGAGAACCGGTCCATCTTTATGAAGTCAGAAAAAAATACCAAGAGAAAGAGGACAGCTCTGGACAATCCACACATGCATGCACATGTGGATACACGGAAGCACACCTACGTGACACACACACAGTAAGCATGAGTCCGTCTCTACGTGCACACACACACTGGAGCATGGAGTACCCACACACAGCACCCGTGGTGAAGGGAGTGAGTCGTCCTGGCAGCCTCCAGTGCACACACGGACTCAGGCACTGAGCTTCCTTGCTAAGCCAATCTGTGAACTCACACGGAATGGTATCAGGAATTAGGGAACTGTGACGTACACACTCTGAGAAGTAGTAAAGCAGGCTCCCCCGTGGAGAACTGCCTGGCGTCAGGACACCAGTACTAAAGGGGAAAAAAAAACAAACAAAAGAAAAGACAACACTGAAAATAACTTGGGAGGCTCAGACTGTTGGGATTGCAGTTTTCAAGCAACAGGCACAGAGAAGTCCACAGATTCTTTCTTGAGACAAGAGCTGATGCCATGGTGCATGCCTGCTACCCTCGCCACTGGTGAGCCTGTCAGGTGGGTGGGTGGACTGATGGGTGGAGAGGGGTGGGGTGGGTAGGTGGATGGGTATGTGAACAGGTAGATGGATGGACGGTGAATGGGTAGACGATGGATGGATGAGTGGATAATGAATGGATGGATGATGGATGGGTGGATGGATTCATGGATGGTTGAAGGATGAATGGATGGATGGATGGATGGATGGATGGATGGATGGGTAGATGGAAGATCCATGGATAAGTGGATGGATAGAAGATAGATGAGTGGGTAGGTGGATGGGTGGTAGATGGATGAACAGATGGATAGATGGATGGATGGATGGATGGATGGATTGAGTGGGTAGATAGGTAGATGGGTGGATGGATGGATGAACGGATAGACAGTGGATGGATGGTAGATGAATGAGTGGGTAGACAGGATAGATGGTGGATGGATGGATTGAGTGGGTAGATAGGTAGATGGATGGTAGATGGATGAGCAGGAAGACCAGATGGATGGTGGATGGATGGATTGAGTGGGTAGAGAGGTGGATGGTGGATGGATGGTAGATGGATGAGTGGGAGGACAGGTAGATGGATGGACTGGGTGGGTGGATGGGTGGATAGATGGTAGATGGATGGACTGGGTGGGTGGATGGGTGGATAGATGGTAGATGGATGGATTGAGTGGGAAGAGAGGTGGATGGGTGGATGGGTGGATAGATGGTAGATGGATGGATGGAGTGGGTGGACAGGTGGGTGGATGGTAGATGGACAGACAAGTGGGTGAGTGGATGAATGCACAAGTGGATGGACGGATGAAAGAAGTGGGTGGGCGGATACAGCATCATAAATCCTAATCACAACAGACTGAGCTGCCTGCACACAGCAGCAGGCTTTAGAAATTACAGCAGTAAGAACACGACGTTCTGAACACAAGCCAAACAAGACGGCAAACTGAAAAATACCAGTCATCCCTTGAAAAGCAAACGGATCATTTGAGGAACCTTTCCAAGAAAAGGCTCCGAGGGTGTGTGTGACCTTGGTCTTTAGTCCTCGGCCACTTCCGTGGACTCAGTGGCAGTGGGGTGACACGCCTCACTGGGTCACTCATGCCCAGGACAGACGTGTCCTGGACAGCACGAGCTCCGTGCTGGGCTGCCCCGTGGCTTGGGGAATGGAGCCTCAGGGTCCCTCTGACCACACCGGGCTGGGAGTAGATGGAAATCCTCTCCCCAGGCAATGATTGCCCAGCCCTACCTACCGAGACCTGACGGGAACGTCTGCTCTCATCAGCTTCCAGATCTTTCCAAAGGCTGCAGATACAGGGAATTCCGCCATTCTGACCAGAGTCTGAGAGAGGGGCAATGAGGAGCAAAATCAAGTGCCTCTGAAGGAGATGTGTCTGGAAGTCAGAACCCGTCCACGTGTGGCGTTTCCAGCGGCACTGGCAGACACAGGACGGGCCCTGCGGGCCTGGGAGCCTCGCTTCCCGGCTTTCTCGGGCAGAGCAGAGCACTGGAGCTGGCTTTCCTCAAGGTCACAACCCCGCCGGCCTGCTCCCAGTCCTGCCTTACCGCAGACTGCCTTTGCTGGCTTGGTAGCTAATTCCTAAGCTCTCACAGAATGTCTTTTGATAAAGGAGGCAAAAAGGAAATCAATGAAACAAGCATTTTTCTGACACAAAAATCCACATCAAAACGTACGTACGTGGAAGCTCAGGTGCCTGTGGCTCGCGCCTGTAAATCCCAGCTGTACTGGGAAGGCAGGGACATGAGAGCCGGGGTTCAAAGCCAGTCCGTGGGCCTCTTGTCCCCAGTGAACCACCAAGAAGTCAGAAGTGGAGCTGTGGCTCAAGTGGTAGAGCACTAGCCTTGAACCAAAAAGCTCGGGGACAGCACCCAGGCCCTGAGCTCAAGTTCCAGGCCTGGCACAAAAGAGAAGTGCAATGAGGCATCAGGTTTCTTGGATTCCCCCCAGGCAGGCCACACAGTATGGGGGCCTCTGTGGACAGGACCCAGCCTGACCCCCAGGTCCCGGCAATTGTGGAGCCTGTGGTGAGGGCCCACGTTACGTTCCTCCGCGCCCCGGACGCTGAGGTAAAACCTAGAATCCCGGGCCTGGGGTGGGTGCACAGCTAGGGAGGAGCCCCCACACGGGAGGGAGGACACCAGATCCGGCCTCCCCACCCACCCGGCTCCACGCACCTCACAAGCCAGCCGCCAGGCCTCAGCAAGGCCTCTGGCGCCTCCCCGGAGGAGGCGGGGTAGCGAACCTGTAACCCCAGCTGTGCAGGATGCAGAGGTGAGAGGCTCACCCCGCATCTGAGGCCAGCCCAGGCAAAGGTGGAGAGGAAGGACGCGGCTGGATTTCAACTCTACCAGCTGGTACATTTCCTTTGCAATACTGAGGATGCCTGCTTCAGCATCAAAACTAAAACATGGGTGTCCCACAAACCCCATCTTCAGACTCCAAACCCCGGGCTCAGTGCAGCCCGCTGCCAAGGCCTTCCGGAAGCAACCTTCTGTCAGGTCTCTGTTATCTTGAGCTGTGGCCCCAGTGCACTATTTTTAAAGCTCTCCTTATTTTAAATATTCATCGTCTGGAAGTAGGTCAGCCCCCCACCCCCACCCCCAGGCATCCATGCAGCCTCTTCGTGCTGACTCTGCCTCTCGAGCTCTGTGGGGAAGCCTGCTCTCTGAGCTGCGGTCCAAGGATGATGCTGGGGGTCGTGGCAATTCCAAACCAACAGCGGGGAGAGGAGGGGGAGGGGGAGGGGAGCAGCAGAGCCAGAGTCGATTATACACGAGCTACACCGTGGTCAAATGGCTCACTGGAATGAGCCGCCATCATCCTGCACTTGGATGGGTTAATGTCGTCTTTAAACCCGAGTCTGGGAGGGACAGGCCACCAGACACACACACACACACTCAAAGCCAATGCTTCACATGTCCATTGCCTCGTTGGCTGTTTCTGTTGCTACAGGGGTTTGAACTCAGGGCCCCCACGTCAGCATTCTGCCATGGAGTCAGGTCGGCCAGGTCTCCTGTGAGGTCACGCTGGCACTGCTCCCAGCTCAGCCTCCGACCATGACCCTCAGGACATCTGCCTCTCCGGCAGCTGGGATGACAGGCGGGAGCCTGGGCTGAGGTTCGGGCCGGAGTCTCCGCTACCTGTGTGGCCCATCTCCCCCTCATCTGCAGAAATCCCTCCTGGTTTTGGAAGGGGACAAGTGTGCCTCTCACCACTCCAGCAAAAAGAAGCCACGAAACAGCCCCTGGGACGTGTCAGGAGTCGAGTGGGTATAGCTGCTCACACCTGCACTCCCAGCCCTGGAAGGCTAAGGCAGGAAGATGGCAAGTTTCAGGCCAGCCTGAGGCACACACGCACGCACACACAGAGTCATGGGTCCTCTGAACCAAGATGAGATTCTAAACCACACTGAGTGTCATAACAGACACACTGGTGCTCCTGGACCTGGGGAGTCCCTGGGCCCCTCCACCCACACCCCACCCCACCCCCCTCCACCCGCACCCCACTCCACCCACACCCCACTTCACCCATACCCCACTCCATCCGCACCCCACTCCACCCCAGACCCCTCCACCCGCACCCCACTCCACTCGAGACCCCTCCACCTGCGCCCCACTCCAGGCCACGCTGCATGGGACCATTTCTGACCTGGATTACATAAGGCAGGGTCGAGAGCAGTGATTCTAGAGAGTCACTTGCTCCTAAATCAGACTAATCCACCACCCTGCCTCCTCATCGGGGTGAACCTCAGACACGCCCTCCGGGCACAGCAGGGAGCCCCAGGGGTGCTTCCCAGGGCCAGCAAACACGGAACCCCAGAACCCACTTGGGGGCCAGGGGTCATCAGAGATGGTCAGCTCCTTCTCCACATCTTGTCGATGTAATGGCCACCAGGACCCTATCACCAACGACCAGACGACCAGCGCCCAGACGACCAGCGCCCAGAGCACCTTCTCACAGGAGGACAGTGAGCTCAAGGCATGCCCTCCACCAGCTCCCTGCCCTACACCAACGCCCACCACCGTGCCTACCCCCCTGCCCTACACCAACACCCACCTCTGTGCCCACTGCCATGCCCAGCTAGTGCAATCACACACCGCTCACTCTCCAGGCTGGGTGCTGGTTCCCCACCCATGCTAACAAGCCCAACAGCCCACCTGTCCTTCCTCCCCTCCTTCCTCCTCACGGATGTGCAACACACGCACGTGTGCACGCATGTGTATCTTGGACAGCGGGAGAGGCGGATCAGGGAGAGAGAAGGCAGCCAGCGCCCTCACTCAACCCAGCTCCTCCTGGGGAGGGAGGAGCCTCTCAGCATCGCCAACACCAAGAGGAGACGCTGTGAAAACAACACACACTGAAACAAGGCATTGGTGCCACCCGCCGGTAATCCCAGACTGACAAGGCTGAGATCTGAGGATCCTGGCAGGAAAGTCAGTAAGACTCTCATTTAACTGGAAAAAGGACAGAAATAGAGGGGATGGCTCAAGTGGTAGAGCACCAGCAGGAGTGTGAGGCCCTGAGTTCAAGCCCTGGTACCAACACAAGGAAAGAAGAAATGTAAAAGCCCTGCAGCCAGTCCACACTAAAAGGCGAGGAACCGAGGGCACGTCAGACACTACAACATGGAAGGCAGGCATTAAAAACGCACAGAATCAACAATCACACTAATCAACAGACCAATTCCCTATCTCCCAGACACGTCAGGACTTCACGTTTTATAAAAGTGGAAATGCAGATTAATGACATTTGGAGACATGTTCAACCTCATCCCCAATCAGGAAAATGAAAGGAGATGCGATTGTAATCTACCAAATTAGCAAGGTTTCCAAAGTTCTAATACTGACTCACAACGGCAGAAGGGAATTCAACACAGAGACTTTATACACGGCCGAGGGACTTAAAAACAAAATACACCAAAAGCTTTAAGAAGCCTGCAATCCTGACTACTCAGGAGGCTGTGATCTGGAGGTGGAGGTTCAAAGCCAGCCTCAGCAGGAGGAGTCTATGAGACTACCTCCAAATGACCAACAGAAAAGCTGGAAGTGGAGCTGTGGCCTAAGTGGGACAGAAGTAGCCTGAAGCATCAAAACTCAAGGACAGTGCCCAGGCACTGCATTCAAGGAAAGAGGAAGAGGAGGAAGAGGAGGAGGAGGAGGAGGAGCAGGAAGGGGGGGGAGGAGAGGGAGGGGGAAGAAGAGAGCTTGCATCTTTTGGTCACGTAATTCCCCACAGGATCACTTTTTCTGATATTAGACCTAAGTTCCTCACACAGAGCTGTCCATGCTGACGTTTGAAACCTTTGAAAGCAACCTCCAAATCTGCCTCCTCCCCAGTTCAAAAACGACTTCTGGGGAGAGCGTGGAGTGAAAGCCAGGCCTGAGGCCCTCGACATACCATGCAGACCCGTGGTGGCTGCAGCCAAGGGTGAGGGCTGCAAACAGTAACACACAAGCTCGGTCTTCAAGCTGTGGGTACCTCTAGATACAGCCTTGTGTGGCAGAACTGTGGCCGCTTTAAGTTGCGACTCTCTCCGGATGAGTCGATGTAGGCCAGAGGCGTTCTCGTTCTCTGAGGGGTGGCAGGGAAGTTGGGAGGAGCCTGGTGTCTGCGGCGCGGCTCCCGCTGGCCCCCAGAGACCCAGCCCTCCACCCGGCCACCCCCATCTGCCTGAGCCATCCACCTGCCAAGATGCCATTGCTTCTCCCCCAACCTCTTCAGACCAGCTGTGCTTGTTATTATAATTACATAATTCCATCAAATTACACAAATTGATCACAATATGTGAGAAAGGGAAGCGTGACTGCTTTAGGGAAAGCCAAGCAGAACGTCTTGGAACAGCAGAAAAGAGAAATGGGGCTGGGAGGGGTGGGGGAGACACTGTAACTAGAGGTGAACAAGACTGAACTCTGGCCAGGGCGCTGAGGTCCACGCCTGTAATCCCAGTCGTATGAGATCACAATAAACCACGGGAGAAACAAGTACCTCAGCCACAAAACCAGTAAGACACCCAGAAGCCACAAAACCACCAGCTGAGGAACCCACTGGAAAGCTGGGCGTGGGCTGCGCGTGGTGGCAGACACCTGTCATCCAGGCCCCAGGAGGCCGGGGCTGAGGATCAGAGTCGGAGGCCAGAGCAGGCAACACGGAAACGCTAAGTCAGAAACCAAGGACACAAACCAGCTGGGTCCAAACACAGGTAGCCTAAAAATTCACCCTTCCTGCAGATGAGAATCCAAAACCAGCAGAGCCCGGGGTTGGAGGACACTGAAGCTCTGCCTGGAGCCAACATCTCCAGGGCCTACCCCCAACCCCTGAGCACCCCAGTTCTCAGCGCTGAGGCCACCACTAAACTGTGGCTGGGAATCTGCCACAGCCACCAAGGAAGCAGGGCACAAAAGATGAGGGGCCCCCTCTCAACCAGTGGTCAGACGCAGTGGTGCACGCCTGCCACCCCAGAGACACAGAGAAGCATAAGGAGGATCACCATCCAGGCTGGGCTGGCATAAAGTGAGACCCTACCTGAGAAACGACCGGACAAAAGGCCTGGGGGCAGGGCTCAGGCAGCAGCACGGTGAGAGGCCCTGAGTTCCACCCCCAGGAAATGAGGAGAGACTGGCAAAAGGGGAAAGATCCAGCAGACAAGGAGACACAGATGATGGGAGGAAACACCACCCGCCCACATTCTGGGGGTTCTGAGAAGCAAAGACAGCGGTGACCACAGACAGCAGTCGCCTCTCCCGAGGGCCTGGGGGAGTCCAGGTAACCGAGGAAGGCAACGCCCCACACACACCTGGAGGAGAGTGGCACAGGGGACCAGACACTCCCCAGGGGCCAGGGGACAGTGGCTACCAGACACCAGACGCCTGACAACCAGATGCCAGACACCAGGCAGCCAGACACCAGACAACAGACCAACCAGAGGCCAGACTCCAGAAACCAGACAACAGACCAGACGACCAGATGCCAGACACCAGACAACAGACCAGACAATCAGACTGACCAGATGCCAGACACCAGGCAGCCAGACACCAGACAACAGACCAACCAGATGCCAGACTCCAGAAACCAGACAACAGACCAGACTGACCAGATGCCAGACACCAGACAACAGACCAGACAATCAGACTGACCAGATGCCAGACACCAGACAATAGACCAGACGACCAGACCAGACCAACCAGATGCCAGACACCAGACAATAGACCAGACAACCAGACTGACCAGACGCCAGACACCAGACAATAGACCAAAAGACCAGACCAGACCGACCAGATGCCAGACACCAGACAACAGACCAGACAATCAGACTGACCAGATGCCAGACACCAGACAATAGACCAGATGACCAGACAATCAGACTGACCAGATGCCAGACACCAGACAATAGACCAGACAACAGACCAGACAATCAGACTGACCAGACGCCAGACACCAGACAATAGACCAGACGACCAAACAAGACTGACCAGATGCCAGACACCAGACGCCTGACAACCAAATGCCAAATACCAGGCAGCCAGACACCAGACAACAGACCAGATGACCAGACCAACCAGATGCCAGACACCAGACGCCTGACAACCAAATGCCAAATACCAGGCAGCCAGACACCAGACAACAGACCAGATGACCAGACCAACCAGATGCCAGACACCAGACAACAGACCAGACGACCAGACCAACCAGACGCCAGACACCAAATGACCAGACACCAGATGGCTGGGACTCTCCCCAAAGGGCCACAGAAGAGGGCCCGGCACCTCTGGCCCAGACCCCAGCGCCCAGCCCCACTGGAGCCTGCCTTTCCTTCGGGCAGGGAGCAGTGGGGGAGACGGGAGGCCAGGGCCTGCCCAGGGCCAGTAACCAGGTAAGGAAACCACACTTGCACCCACACTGAGCTGTCATTTTCTCCTCTGACGGCTTTGTGTGTAGTCATTCACAAAGATTCTGGAGCGTTCCTGAATGTCTATATCTAGCTTAAAAAGGAAAAGAAGCCAGGCACAGTGGTTCACGCCTCTAATTCCAGCTACTCAGGAAGCTAAAATCTGAGGATCAAGGTTCAAAGCCAGCCCGGGCACAAAAGACTGTGAGACTCTTATCTCCAATGAACCTCTAGAAAATGGGAAGTGGGGCTGTAGGATAGGGTGGTAGCCTTGAGCTGAAGAGCTCAGGGGCAATGCCTAGGCCCAGAGTTCAAGTCCCATAATCTGCCAAAAAAAAAAAAAATCAAAAACAAAAAACACTACTGAAGAGATGATTTCTGAGGTTTATTTTTTTTGGGGGGGGGTTGGTCCTGGTCTCAAACTCAGGACCTGGGCACTGTCCCTGAGCTTTTCACCCAGGCCGGGCTCTCTACCGCATGAGCCACAGGTCCCACTTCTGGCTTTTTGGTGGCTAAATGGAGACAAGAATCTTATGGACTTCCCAGCCAAGCTGTCACTTCTTTTTTGTGCGTCATTGGGTTTAAACTCTGGGCCTGGGTATTATCCCTGAGCTCTTCTTCAGCTCAAGGATACCACCCTACCCCTGGAGCCAAAGCCCCACTTCTGGTTTTCTGGTGATTAGTTGAAGATAAGAATCTCACAGGCTTTTTAGTGCCCAGACTGGCTTTGAACCCAGATCCTCGGATCTCATCCTCCTGTAGCTAGGATGACAGGCTTGAGCCACTGAGCCTGGCCCCGAGCTGGCTTTGAATCCCAACCCTCAGACCTAGGCCTCCTGAAGATTGCTGGGCAAGCCATGGCGCCTGGCGGCCTCAACACCCAGCTACGTGTGTGCATGTTGGCCCCTGGCTCAAGGCTCTGGGATCAGCTTAATAGCAGGAAGACCAGGAGTCAGAAGGAAAGAAAAAGCAAAGTAGATTTTAGGACAACTTTGGCAAATTAGCAAAGTTTTTAACATCATTAGGGAAGCCCTAAATATTTTCCCAAGCTCTGTTTCCATCTTCTGAATGCATTTCCGTAATTGCACTGAAGGAAATCGGGGGCTTTGGCACACACACAACCGTCTGGGTGATTTAAAATGCAGAGGCTCTGAAGAGCCTGCCAGTCCTTCCACCACGCTCGGCAAGTCTGGGGTGGCGACTCCAGCCCAGGAGCTGGAATAAAGACACGGCTGCTATTTAGTTGTTTGTAAACGCAAACACTCAGGGTTTCCAGGCCAGCTCAGCGTGTAGCTGCTGCCGGATCCTCGGAAGACAGCTGCTTCCAGCCAGGGCCAGGCCCAGCCTAGCCCAGCCCAGCCCAGCCCCAGCCCTTGTGCCGTGGCTACTGCTGACCTATGCAAGTTGCTAAATCAGGCGTGTGTTCTGAGCCGGGAGTGCCAGGCGAGCACCAAGGGCGCCAGGGACGAGACGGCGATGAGGAGAGGGCCAGGCGGAGGGGACCAGAGGAGCTTCAGTCAGTCCCTGCACTTGTGACCTCCACAACAGGGTCCTAGGATGTCAGGATGAACTGAGGCTACAAGTCCAGAGCACCAGCCGGTACCAGAGCTCTCGATCCCAGCACAGGGAGGCAGAGCTGGGAGGGATCAGCTGGGTGTGGGCGCTGCTGTGTGCAGGGTGCTCTGCTGCACGGGGCCGGGCCAAACACAGTGCTACTCGGTTTCACCTCCATGTCCAAGGACACAGCGCTGGGGACAGGCTGTGCAGCCCGCACGGTGAGGGGGTGTGGGGAGACCCGGGGCCTTGAGACCAGGACCAAACGCCTCGGAGTGGTAGGCTATACGCTCGCAAGCTGTAAGCATCTCAATTATGCTACCTGAGCTTTAAATCCCGCCACCAGCGTGTGAGGAAAGTGGAACTGATATGAAGTTAATTAAAAGGCTTTGCTTCTATTTGCCAGGAAAGGAGCCTGGAAAACCCAGAGCACTGACGGGGGAGAGGTGGGGTGGCCTCTGCTCCGAGCCCCCTGCTCACCTTTCCAAGACAGGAAGACCCCTGCATGTGAGGAGCTTCTGAGGTGGGCTCATTCCTGTCCACAGGCCCTCCATGCTTCCTCCTTCCCGCCCCGTTCACTGTGGGCCATTTTGACTGCTGGTTCTTCCACAGTGTAATGCTGGGCCCTGCACTTGCCAAGTAGGCACTCTACCACTTGAACCATGTTCCCCATCCTTTTTGCCCCCCCCCAAGCCTTTTACAAGGGCCCCACACAGCATGTGGCAAAGAGCAGGACCCTGGCTCCCTTCAGGGCTGTCTGTCTGTGGTGGCTGGCTCTCCTAAGGACACTGGCTCTGCCCTCTCTGCCCTGCCCTCCTCCCTCCCCCACCCTGGATTCCTCTTCCACGGGTTCTGGCTGGAAACAGAGTCACACTCCACCTGTTTCTCTTTTTCTTCTTCATGGAATGAGAGAAGCCACGCAGCTTTCTGTGACAGTGACAGAGCAGCCCCATGGCTGAGTGACCACTGAAGGACAGCACGGGGTGAAAGTGTTTGTAAAGGGACGCACAGACCCAGGACAGCAGAGGAGTCTCTCTGGTGAGCTGTGCCAGTCCTGGGCCTGGAATTGGGTCTGGGTGCTGCCCCTGCGCTTTGGCCTTTCAGGCAGCTGCGCAGCCACTTGCGTTGCAGCTCCACATCTAGATTGCTGCCTGGGCTGGCTTTGAACCCAGATTCCCAGATCTCAGCCTCCGGAGCAGCTAGGACCACAGCCATGAGCCACCGCACCACCTACACCTATAACGTACATGTTAACGGAGTTTGATTTTCTTCTGTGGTACTGTTTTTAGACTTTTCCAAATTTTCTATGAGTTTCTTTTGTGCTAAAATAAGAACATTAAAGGGTATTCATAGCGCCGTGGCTTTTACACTAAAATAAGAACATGACAGTGTATCCCTCGCACGTGCATTGAACGAGGGGACACTGGTACTTCCTCAAGCACCCGAAAGGCTCCTTTCCTCAAGGAGGGAGAGGGGACCACCAGAGGGAGGGGTCACAGGGGAAGAAGACCACTGGAAAGAGGGGCCATGGGGGGAGGGGACCACAGGGCAGGGGACAGAAGGAGAGAAGCTTCCAGAGAGAATCTGCGGAGGAGTCTTCCTCACTCCAGGTGTCTAAGGCGCCCTGTGCAGCCCCAAAGGAGGCAGACGTGGCAGCCTGGCCTGTGGCTGGCCAGCAGCGGGACCGGGACAGCGCAGTGGTCAGCTCTGAGCAAGTCCCCAGCCCCTCAGGGCGGCCGCACCACGGGCAGCCATTAAGCAAACGGTGTCCCTGGCTGGGCTGGGCCAGGGCTCACCGGAGGCTGGGAGCTGAGTGGCGTGGGGAGCAGTCAGCCCGGGCACGTGCGCCCCTGACCCCCCCCCCATCTCCACACGGAGCTGTGGCGGCTCCAGGGGGTCGAGCGCCAGTCCTGAGGGGCGGGGGGGGGCCCAGATCACACCCAGGCCCCACACCGGTGTGCGTGACGGGTGTCCCCTTGCCAGCTCCGCTCCCCCCTCCCCAGGGAGGACGACCACCGCTGCTCACCCCGCACACGGGCGCGCTCCGGTGCCCGCTCCGGTGCCCGCCGGCCAGCCAGGCTGCGGCCTCGCCCTGGGGAGCGCGGGGCGGGCGGAGAGCCGGCCTGGCTCCGGGCAGCCAGGGGTCCCGGGCCCCGCCGCGTCCGCCCCGCGTCCGCCCCCCGCCCCCCCTCCGCTCACCGTTGAGCTGCCGGTACACGATGTCCTCGAGCAGCGACAGGCGCCGCAGCACGGCGTCCTGGACGGGGCGGGCGGGCGCGCTGAGGTTGGCGGCCTCGGCGCGCGGCCGGAGCTCGTGGAAGGCGTCCCCGCCGCGCACGGCGATGGGCCGGCAGCGGGCCAGGAACAGCACGAAGCCGGCCACGGCCGCCAGGTTCAGCACCAGCAGCACCTTCACCCGCCTCAGCGAAGCCATCAAACAGCCCCGGCGCCGCCGCCCCGCGCCCGCCCGGGCTCCGAGACGCTGGCGCGCCGGGAAGCGGGGGTCCGGGGCGCGCGGGCGGCTGCGGGCGGCGCGGCTCGCGGCGGGGCCCGGCCCGGTCCTCCGCCGCCCGGCACCGCGCGCGCGGCCGGAGGCTCAGCCGCGGACGCGCTCCCCGGGCCCGGCGCCTTTGTGCGGCCGCTCCGCCCGCTCCATGGCGCGGGGCCCGCGCCCGGGCCGCCCGCGGTCTCGCTCGGGTCGGGACTCGGGGTGGGGCGCGGCCGCGGGGGCCGGCGGGGCCCGGCGCGCTGCTCTCCGAACCCGCCGCGCGCGCCGAGTCCCGAACCCGCGCCGCCAGCCCCGGGCGGCCGCCGCGAGCCGGAAGGAGGGGCGGAGCCTCCGGAGCCTCCGCGGGAGGGGCGGCGAGGGCGGGAGCGGGGGTGGCGGGAGGCGCGCGACCCCGCCGGGCGCCGTGACGCGGGCGCTGCGGCACCGCCGGCCCCGCGGCTCCGGGCGTCAGGAGCGGACGCGCAGGTGGCGGGGTGGGCGGGGCTACGCGGGGGCGGAGCTGGGCGGGGCGGGGCTCCCGGAGCTACGAGGGGCGGGGCGAGCGGGGCGGGGCTGCCCGAGCTACGAGGGGCGGGGCTACGATGGACGGGGGCGGGGCTGCCCGAGCTACCAGGGGCGGGGCTACAATGGACGGGGGCGGGGCTGGCGGAGCTGCGAGGGGCGGGCGAGGAGGGACGCGGGACCCTGCGCGGCTGGGCCTGGCTCCGGGTTCCGGGCTGCGGGGCTCCGGGGGCTCCGGCCCCGAGGCGCGCAGGCGCCGTCGCGGCGGGCTGGGGCCCGGGGTTCTCTGCAGCCCCGAGCGCGCGCGGGTCGTCGCCACCCCAGCGGGCGGCGCTGACGCCCCGTGCGCGCTGCCCGCTCCGCGCTGCGTGGCGGGAGCGGCTGGAGGCAAAACCCGGCCCGGAGCCGCGGGGCCGCCGCGTCCTCCCGGCGGGGCGGGGCGGGGCGGCGCGGGCGCGGGTGCGGGCCTGGCCCTCCGCCGGGCGCGCTCGTTCTAAACGCCGCCGGCCGGGGCCCCGGGCCTCCCCGTCCACCTGCCGGCCAGCCGCGCCTCCCGACTGCGCCTGCGCGCCGGCGGACCGCCCGCGGCGGGACCCACGCCCCGCCCCGCCCCGCCTCCAGCCCCCGCCCCGACCCACGCCCGCTCCCCTCCACCCCACGGGGACCACGAGGACCAGGCCCCACGCCCGCTCCCCTCCACCCCACGAGAACCACGGGGACCACGAGGACCAGGCCCCACGCCCGCTCCCCTCCACCCCACGGGGACCACGAGGACCAGGCCCCACGCCCGCTCCCCTCCACCCCACGAGAACCACGGGGACCACGAGGACCAGGCCCCACGCCCGCTCCCCTCCACCCCACGGGGACCATGAGGACCACGAGGACCAGGCCCCACGCCCGCTCCCCTCCACCCCACGGGGACCATGAGGACCACGAGGACCAGGCCCCACGCCCGCTCCCCCCTTGGTTTGGCTCTGGTGTTGGTGGAGGGGGCGGGTTGGAAGCCAGCCCCGTCTGTCTTGAAGGAGATCATGACAGGAGCCTCACGCTGAAGGCCATCTGGAGATCCTGAAACTTTCACCTCGACGTGGAGCCGGCACCCACCCGAGACCGGCTCACCTGAGACCTGCCGGCGGGAGCTGGCTGGGAGCTGACCCGGAGCTGGCCCGGAGCTGGCCGGGAGCTGACCCGGAGCTGGCCAGGAGCTGACCTGGAGCTGGGCCAGAGCTGGCCGGGAGCTGGCCCGGAGCTGACCCGGAGCTGACCCGGAGCAGGCCGGGAGCTGACCCGGAGCTGGGCCAGAGCTGACCCGGAGCTGGCCGGGAGCTGACCCGGAGCTGACCCGGAGCTGGCCGGGAGCTGACCCGGAGCTGGCCGGGAGATGGCCGGAGCTGGCAGGGAGCTGGGCCAGAGCTGGCTGGGAGCTGACCCGGAGCTGGCCTGGAGCTGGCTGGGAGCTGGCCGGGAGCTGATCTGGAGCTGGCTGGGAGCTGGCCCGGAGCTGGCCCGGAGCTGGCCGGGAGCTGGGCCGGAGCTGGCTGGAGCTGGCCCGGAGCTGATCCGGAGCTGACCCAGAGCTGGCCGGGAGCTGACCCGGAGCTGGCCGGGAGCTGGGCCAGAGCTGACCTAGAGCTGGCCGGGAGCTGACCCAGAGCTGGCCGGGAGCTGGGCCAGAGCTGGCCAGGAGCTGGCCGGGAGCTGATCCAGAGCTGGCCCGGAGCTGGCCGGAGCTGACCGGGAGCTGATCCGGAGCTGGCCGGGAGCTGATCCAGAGCTGGCTGGGAGCTGGCCGGGAGCTGATCCAGAGCTGGCCCGGAGCTGGCTGGGAGCTGGCCTCTCAGAGGTCGAATGGACTGTGGGCCCACTCAGGACTGTGGACGTGCTGGATGGAAGGCGGCCAGCTGCTGGCTCCCTCCAGACCTCCTCCCTCCAGGTGCCGGCACGGGCTGGAAGCCACTGCTGGGGACTGAGTGCAAAACCTTGGCTGAGTCCTCCGTGGGGGTGGACAGCCCTCGCTGCACCCAGGACGCTAGCATCGTGCTCTGCTGAGCTTAGGGTCGATGAGGGGAGGCGAGGCTTTGTCCTGGGGAGGGAGATAGGTCCCTTATAAGACGGGGACCTTGCAGGGCCTTGCGTGTTAACTCCCTCCCGGCTACCTTTGCTGTTGTTTTTTCTGGCTCCTGCGTAGCTGGCATGGCAGGTGTGTGCCTTGTGCCCCTCCATCTTCTTTCTTTTGAGGTGGAGTCTCGGACTTTTGTCCAGGTTGGCTTCAAACCAGGAGCTTCCTGACCTGACCGCAGCCTTCCACATACATAAGCATGACAGGACACCTGGCCACACCAAGCTGGGAGGCTGAGAAGGGGCCCCTAAAATGTGTCAGCCAAGGTTGGCCCCAAACCTGGCCCTTTCTCAGCTTCCTGAGTAGATTGCAGGCACGAGCCCCCTTGGTGCCCAGACAAGGTCATTGTGAAGCTGCAACCAGGTCCGTGAGAAGATGCCAGAATGCAGGCACGATGGCCCCTTTATCCCCTGACCCATTGGTGTCTGCGCCAACCCTGTACCAAGGGGCTGGTGGGGCAGACCTGGCCCCAAGGGGCCAGATGACAGCACCTGGCAGTCCCCGGGGAAGGAAACAGGGCAGGGCCCGGCAGCCAGCCAGAGCCCACCGCTGGCTCCATACCCAGCCCCCTGTCCTACCCCACCTGTGGTCCTGTGTCTTGGGGAGCGCTGCCCGGCCCCGTCTGTACCCCTTTCCTCATCCTTCGTTCTGCTCGTTCACTCTACGTCCACCTGCCTGGAGATGGAGGCAGGATTTTGCTGTCTGGACACTGGCACCTTTTCTGAGGCTCAGAGGCAGAGGAGGAGGACAGGGAGGAGGGCATTCTGACCTCCTGAGGGTTCTCGGGGGGCTGTGGAATTAGCACCCCAGAACTCAACTCCAGCTGCATCAAACCAAAAGGTCCAAGAACCTAGTGACTCTGCTGGGTGCTGTTCGTGCACAGGGCTGCTGGGGGCTGGGGGGCTGGGGGCTGGGGGTTGGGAGCTGGAGACTGAGTCTGACATGCTTGTGGTGGGCTGTCTGCTCAGGCACCGGGCCACAGGCTTCCCACGAGCAGAGTGCTGCTTCTCTCTGGTCTTGGCGCCTTTGGCTACAAAGCCAGGTTCAGGGACCCAGTGGGTGATGAATGTCAGATCTGGGAGGCCTGCAGAGTGCAGGCAACATAGGGCAGCCTGCCGGCCTGGTCTGCTTAAAACAGCTGCTAACACACAGCCAGGGAGAGCCACAGCCAGACACCTCAGGACTAGACCTGGGAAAAGTGGAGACGGAAATCGCCCCTTCTCTCTCTCCTTCTCGCCTCCCTCCCTCCTTCCTTCCTTCCACAAGTAAGTATTAGAGCCCTGGGACAGGCCAGGAACCAAGCAGCATCTCCAGTAAGCACTTAGAGGAACCTGGCTGGTCCCCCCTCAGAGCCCAAGGCGCGGGAGGAAGAGCAATTATGCAAATGGTATGCAAATATCACATCTTTAGACAAGCGCAAGGCTTGTCTAAAGGAATGAAGTCTAGTTTTCAAGCTTCTCTGACGAAGCTATTTGAAGTTAATACACTTTGTCCCAACAGGGAACAAGACCCAGGAGACTGTAGATAGACAGACTGACGGGGACATGTACAGACAGATGCAGCCCTGGGACTGGCTGAGCTCTGGGGGCTCAGTCTGCACTGACCGGTGCAGGGTCTGCTGCAGCTCTGGACAGGGGCTGGTCTGGAGCCTGCGGCAGTGAGCCGAGGACTGCCCTGACACTGGGGTCAGGCCGGAAGTGGAGTCTGAGGGCCCAGCCTGCACTGGGGTGGACCTGGAGGCCCGGTCCTGGGGTCACTGTCCTGGAGCTTGGTGGGTTCCTCCTGACACTGAATTCCACCGGTCAGCCGAGCGCATGAGCCTTTGGCATCTGTCAGTCATTTGTCACCCACGGGGCATCTCTGCCCCCTGGATCTGGGGGCCTGGACAGAGGTGGGGTGACGAGGGAGGACAGACCGCGGTCTTCTCCAAAGCACCCCCTCCTCACCACTGCGCCATTTACCCATGCAAAAGGCGAACCCCTCACCTTGATCCTGGCGTTTGTGAAGGTGTTTGGGGCCCGGGCCAGGTTTCCAGAGGTTTCTAAGGGGGCTTAGCTGCATCAGCTCCATGAGCCACGCTGCCCATTGTCCTGTGGCTTTGGAGAAGGCACTGGAGTGGGAGCAGCAGGTAGAGGCCAAGGAGGGAGGGAGGGAGGGAGGGAGAGGGAGCCGTCCATCTTCCAAGTCCAAGGCCTCCAGGTGTAATCGAGCCAGCGCACCCCAGGCGCAGGGGATGCCCAGACAGAACAGCCACGTGCTGCTCTCGAAGCATCTGGAGATGGCGGCCCCTCTGGTTGGCTCGGACGAGGCCCCTGTCAAAGGTCACCCCG
Organism: Megascapheus bottae; assembly: GCF_031878675.1. NCBI lineage: Eukaryota > Metazoa > Chordata > Mammalia > Rodentia > Geomyidae > Megascapheus > Megascapheus bottae. The sequence continues at coordinate 143,236 of NW_028327431.1, read as the reverse complement.
TGTCTCCACATCCCACCAATCCATAAAGAAGTTGGAGAGATGCCCCCAGACCCTGGACATGGCAGTGTGGCCAAGCCCCGGGTGAAGACCACCCCACCCGCCCCCGGCGGCAGCCATACTGCCCAGGCCTACCTGGAAGGGCACTGGACCCAGGGGCTGCCCACCTCCCCTCCCCCCACCCGCTCCTTCCTGGCTGTTTCCTTGAGTTGAACTGGTCTTTTAATTGGAGAACCTCTCATGGGCTTTCCTGCCCAGGCTGGCTTTGAACCATGATCCTCGGATCTCAGCCTCCTGAGTAGCTAGGACAGGCGAGAGCCCCCGGTGCCTGGTCGAATGTCTGCAAACGTTTAGTTCAATGTTTACTGTCGCGATGCTGCTCACACACATACACACATGCCCGTCGTTCTCCCCAGAGCCTGCCCTGGCCCCTGCCACCACCACGCACTCAGACGTGTCAGCCAGAGGCCCCAGCCGGGGAGCCCAGCTGTCCTGGGAAGCTGCCATGGCTTCAGCAGGAAGGAAACCCTCGCGCCTGTGCTCCACCATCACCTCTGGCAGGAAGCAGAAGCCGCCCAGGTCGTCCGGGGTCGTCTGGAGTCATCCGGGATCGTCCGGGATCATCTGGGATGGTCCAGGGTCACCCGGGGTCGCCAGGGGTCTTCCAGGGCCGTCCAGAGCCACATCAGCCTAGGCTGGTGGCCTAGGGCCCGGGAGCAGCCCAAGTGTCCAGTTGTGAGGGGGAAATCGATGCCGAGGAGCTCAGTGGGGTCCCCTGCCTCCCCTGGTACCCCTCCCCTGGTGCTCCCCCTCCCCTGGTCCCCCAACTCCCGGGGTCCCCATGTCCCTGAGCTTTTGTGCTCAAGGCTGGAGCTCTACCACTTGAGCCTCAGCACCACTTCCAGCTTTTTTCTATGTATGTAGTACCGAGGATTGAACCCGGGTCTTCGTGCATGCTAGGCAAGCACTCTACCACTAGGCCACACTCCCAGCCCTTAAAAGAATTTTTTAATCAAAAATTTCTGGAAACAAAGTCATAGGCATCTAAAAGTAACTGGAAAAATATTTGAAGGCTGAGCCCCTGCCAGGCCCTCTTCCAGCCTTCTTGGGGAAGGGAAGGAAACAGAAGGGGTCTGTTTCCCCCTGTGGGGGTCCCCTCACCCTCCTGTGGGGGGAAAATCCCCACAGGAGGCCTTGACTGGAGCCCCCGAAGGCAGGGAGGAGCTGGGGCCCAGCGAGAGGCAAGTCACCAAGGAACCAGAACCAGTCCGAGGCCCACAGGCCTGGGAGGGGGTGGGGAGGAAGGAGCACAGAGCCAAGACCCCAATCAGTCCAAAAGGTCCCTTGAGCTGTTTCCCTGACCAGTGCAGTCCAGCTGCAGTCCAGCCGCTGGGTGGAGAGGGACAGCCCATTCCCACCGCAGGCATCTGCCCCTCCCGAGGCAGCCTAGGGGCTGAGCCGAATGCCACCCCACCAGCCAGCTCCCCTCCATCTCCACGGACGCTGAGCCGCACATGCCTGCCTGAATCCCAGCTCCGGGAGGCTGGTGGGGGGGACCTGAGGCCAGCCTGGCTCCCCGGGGGACCCCGTCTCCAGCAAAACAAAACAAAACAGAAGGGCAGGAATGTTGGCGCGTCCTGCAGTCAGGGCTGAAGCTGGTCCGCTGGGAAGCGCGTCCAGGAGGCCGCCGGCCAGTCACGAGCGCACATCTGGGTTTCTGTAGACACTCAGGCCCCGCCTAGGCTGTGATCCAGGGAGGGGGTGAGCTGAGTGAGTGGTGGGAAGACGGGGGGGGGGGGGGGGGGGGGGGGGGGGTGGAGGAACCACATCCCTGGGTGCCAGCCACACGTCCAAGCTGCCCCTCCAGCCAGGCTGGCCTCTCTGCCCACCCCCTTCCCTCCCCATCCTCGACCTCCTCCCCCTTGGTGGGTGTACGGACGCGGGGAACCACCTGGAGCTGGCCAAGGGCTCAGTCCTTGCACCTTGTCTATCTCTCCTTCTCAGGACTTGCTCCCTCCCCTCCCCTCCCAGTGCTATGGGGGCTGGGAGAAGACCCAGACCAGGCGTTGGGGAAACTTGGCTGCCGGCCCACACGGGCAGGCACACGTGCACTCACATGTGCATGCCTGCACACACTCACTCACACCACCGTCCTGGCCGCCAGGGGCCTCTCAGAACACCTCTCTCTCCCAGTCGTCTGGGGGACGCCCTCTGGTGGGACGTGGTGGGTGGGATCTGGGAATGGGTGAGCGGGGAAGGGTCTTGGGTCCCGGCCCTCCCCGCCCCTGCTCTCCTGAGGAGCGGCCTGAGGCTGAGCGCCCCTGCCCGGGCAGGGACTGGCGTGCCACCCCCGCGGAGGCTGCTCCCCTGGTTACTGTCACTTGTTTGTGTCATTCTTTCTCTCTCTGGAGTCTATATTTGATTTCCTCTCCACATTTAAATTTAGCAGCTCTGGGCTATTGATTCCCTTTCTCAAACACGGAGAGCCAGATCTTCAGAGCTGCTGGAAGTACGGGGTGGGGCCGGGGCCAGGGAGGGTGGCTGTCCTGTCCCTGGAGGCCAGACTGCAGCCATTCCTGTCGTGTCCCAGCTCGGCCACGTCATTTAAGCACTCTCCCCACCACCTCTCGCCCACCGCCTGGCCTCAGCCCCCGGCTCCAGGACACCAGCAATGGACAGACGCAGACCGGAAGCGGCCTTCCCGGTGCCAGCTGTTGGGCGGGGGAGCGGGCTCTGGCCCTGGCTGCACGTCTGGCGTGGGCTGAGGTCGGTCAGGGGCCTTTGACCCTGACAAACACGGGTCTCTGCTTGCCACGCTCCAGCCACGAGGATCTGGTCGGTTCTTTGGCTTTCCTCCTCCACAGACTGGAGGCGGTGCCCAGCGGTTGGGTAAAGGTCAATACCTGAGAAGGTTAAAGTTCCCTATACAAAATGCATCCATAAGCTTAAAAGAAAAACAGGAGGGCTGGGAGTGTGGCCTAGTGGTTAAAGTGCTTGCCTAGCATGCATGAAGACCCGGGTTCAATTCCTCGGTACCACATACATAGAAAAAAGCCAGAAGTGGTGCTGAGGCTCAAGTGGTAGAGCTCTAGCCTTGAGAAAGTCCAAGGACAGTGCTCAGGCCCTGAGCTCAAGCCCAGGACTGGGAAAAAGAAAAAGAAAACCAGGAAATGTGGTGCCATCAATGGTGTGGGGTGCAGGCATGTGCAACTCTGGGGGTGTGGATGTGTGCCCTCCTCCTCCACGCCTTCTCCAGGCCTCCTCCTCCACGCCTCCCCCTCCATGTCTCCCCCTGCTCGCCTCCCCCTCCATCCATCCTCCATGCCTCCCCCTCCATCCATCCTCCATGCCTCCTCCTCCATGTCTCCTCCTCCATGCTTCATCCTCCATCCTTCTCCTCCATCCATCCTCCGGGCCTCCTCCTCCATGCCTCATCCTCCATGTCTCCTCCTCCATGTCTCCCCCTCCATATCTCCTCCTCCATGTCTCCTCCTCCATGCCTTCTCCATGCCTCCTCCTCCATGTCTCCCCCTCAATCCTTCTCCTCCAGCCATCCTCCATGTCTCCCCCTCCATATCTCCTCCTCCATGTCTCCTCCTCCATGCCTCCTCCTCCATGTCTCCTCCTCCATGTCTCCTCCTCCATGTCTCCTCCTCCATGCCTCCTCCTCCATGTCTCCTCCTCCATGCCTCCTCCTCCATGTCTCCTCCTCCATGCCTCCTCCTCCATGTCTCCTCCTCCATGCCTCCTCCTCCATGTCTCCTCCTCCATGCCTCCTCCTCCATGTCTCCTCCTCCATGCCTCCTCCTCCATGTCTCCTCCTCCATGTCTCCTCCTCCATGCCTCCTCCTCCATGTCTCCTCCTCCATGTCTCCTCCTCCATGCCTCCTCCTCCATGTCTCCTCCTCCATGTCTCCTCCTCCATGTCTCCTCCTCCATGCCTCCTCCTCCATGTCTCCTCCTCCATGCCTCCTCCTCCATGTCTCCTCCTCCATGCCTCCTCCTCCATGCCTCCTCCTCCATGTCTCCTCCTCCATGTCTCCTCCTCCATGTCTCCTCCTCCATGCCTCCTCCTCCATGTCTCCTCCTCCATGCCTCCTCCTCCATGCCTCCTCCTCCATGCCTCCTCCTCCATGTCTCCTCCTCCATGCCTCCTCCTCCATGCCTCCTCCTCCATGCCTCCTCCTCCATGCCTCCTCCTCCATGCCTCCTCCTCCATGCTGCCTCCTCCATGCCTCCTCCTCCACGCCTCCTCCTCCATGCCTCCTCCTCCACGTCTCCTCCTCCATGCCTCCTCCTCCACGTCTCCTCCTCCATGCCTCGTCCTCCACGTCTCCTCCTCCATGTCTCGTCCTCCATGTCTCGTCCTCCACGTCTCCCCCTCCACGTCTCGTCCTCCATGTCTCCTCCTCCATGTCTCCCCCTCCATGTCTCCTCCTCCATGTCTCCTCCTCCATGTCTCCTCCTCCACGCCTCCTCCTCCACGTCTCCTCCTCCACGTCTCGTCCTCCACGTCTCCTCCTCCACGTCTCCTCCTCCATGTCTCGTCCTCCACGTCTCCTCCTCCATGTCTCCTCCTCCACGTCTCGTCCTCCACGTCTCCTCCTCCACGTCCTCCCATCCTCCTCCATGTCTCCTCCTCCATGTCTCCTCCTCCATGTCTCCTCCTCCATGCTCCTCCTCCATGTCTCCTCCTCCATGTCTCCTCCTCCATGCCTCCTCCTCCATGTCTCCTCCTCCATGTCTCCTCCTCCATGCTCCTCCTCCACGTCTCCTCCTCCACGTCTCCTCCTCCACGCCTCCTCCTCCACGTCTCCTCCTCCACGTCTCCTCCTCCACGTCTCGTCTCCACGTCTCCTCCTCCACGTCTCCTCCTCCATGTCTCCTCCTCCATGTCTCCTCCTCCATGTCTCCTCCTCCATGCCTCCCCCTCCACATCTCCTCCTCCATGTCTCCTCCTCCATGTCTTGTCCTCCATGCTCCATGCCCTCCTCCTCCATGTCTCCTCCTCCATGTCTCCTCCTCCATGTCTCCCCCTCCAAGCCTTCTCCTCCATCCATCCTCTATGTCTCCTCCTCCATGCCTCCTCCTCCATGTCTCCTCCTCCATGTCTTGTCCTCCATGCCTTCTCCTCCATGTCTCCCCCTCCAAGCCTTCTCCTCCATCCTCCTCTATGTCTCCTCCTCCATGCCTGCCTCTGGCGCTGAGCACTTAGCCAAATGTGGCCTTTCAGAACCAGGTCCCGGCAGCACAGGAACCATCAGACCCACAGATCCCAAAGGAGACACAGAGCAGACGCAGACCAAACCTTCTGTCCTGGTTGTTGATGGCTTCCCTGTCACTCTGGATTCCCTTCCCTGGAGCCAGAGCCGGCCAAGGGCGCCGCTGCCTTCTGAGGGGTGTGAGCCACAACTCCACTGCTCCTGGTGCCAGTGGCTGCCTTTGTGTGCGGTCAGGTTTGGGCCCCTCCCTCCCCTCCCTCCCTTCCCCTCCCTCCCTCCCTCCCCTCCCCTCCCTCCCTTCCCTCTCCCCTCTGCTCCTCCTGTGCTCTGGGATGCCCAGTGTGTGAGTAAACCCCTTTTCGGGGTGTTTTTGCGTTTTCCTACACTGGCCACCTCAGTCCTCCTGCCTCTGCCTCGGAAAGGCTGGGTCTCAGGCCGAGCACCACGCCGGGCCCCACGCGTGTCGCGTTTCTCGTGAATGTGGTTCACACACAGACGGGAGGGTAACGATGGATGGGGTTTGCTAGCGGCGTGCAACAGCAGGATTCCGCACGTACTGCATTTATTTTGCTGTCAGCATATATTTTACATATCCTCTGAATACAAAACAAACGTTCAAGCGCGTTGAAAGTGGAGGCCCAGCAGGGAAAACGCCACCACGTCTGTTGGAGGTTCCAGCTGGGCAGCGTGGCGGGGCCTTTCCTGCCTGGCTTGCCCGGTGGACCCGTGTCCCTGGTGACCCCAGCCTTCCCGTGGCCTCCGCCACGCCGGCCTCCGCCCAGGCCTCCCCGGCCCTGGGGACTGTGCTCCGGAGGCTGTGGCGGCTGGGGTCCTGGTGGTGAGACCTGGGCATTCGGGGGCAAAGACGCCATCCCTGATGGGGGTCCACCCGGCTGCTGTGTCCCAGCGAGGGCTGGGGCTGCGTGTGGACACGGAGGTGCCTCAGGCCCATCACAGAGCTTCTGGAAACAGAGGCTGGGGGTCAAGGTTCAAAGCCGGTCTGGAGGAAAACACCCAGGCTCCCGACTCCTTCTTCCTCACCAACGCTGGCACGGCTGCCGGGCACGGGTGCTGTGTGCCACGAAGCAGACACCTGGGGCTCAGAATCCACAGGCCGGATCAATGGCTGCTTTCCCAGCTCCCTCCCTCCCGCCCTCCCTCCCTCCCTCCTTTCCCTCCCTTCCTTTGAACAATTAATGTATGCTGACGAAAGAAGGGTGTTCCGAAGGGAAGAAGGAAAAGAGGAAAAAGGAAGAGAGTGAAGAGGGAGAGAGAGGGATGAGGGAGGATGGGGGATGGAGGGGTGAGGAGGATGGGGGATGGAGGGGTGAGGAGGATGGGGATGGAGGGATGAGGAGGATGAGGAGGATGGAGGGATGAGGAGGATGGAGGATGGAGGGATGAGGAGGATGGGGGATGGAGGGATTAGGAGGATGGAGGGATGAGGAGGATGGGGGATGGAGGGATGAGGAGGATGGGGGATGGAGGGATGAGGAGGATTAGGAGGATGGAGGGATGAGGAGGATGGGGGATGGAGGGATGAGGAGGATGGGGGATAGAGGGATGAGGAGGATGGGGGATGGAGGGATGAGGAGGATTAGGAGGATGGAGGGATGGGGAGGATGGGGGGATGGAGGGAAGAGGAGGATGAGGAGGATGGAGGGATGAGGAGGATGGGGGATGGAGGGATGGGGAGGATGGGGGATGGAGGGATGGGGAGGATGGGGGATGGAGGGATGAGGAGGATTAGGAGGATGGAGGGATGAGGAGGATGGGGGATGGAGGGATGAGGAGGATGGGGGATAGAGGGATGAGGAGGATGGGGGATGGAGGGATGAGGAGGATTAGGAGGATGGAGGGATGAGGAGGATGGAGGATGGAGGGATGAGGAGGATGGGGGATGGAGGGATGAGGAGGATTAGGAGGATGGAGGGATGGGGAGGATGGGGGGATGGAGGGAAGAGGAGGATGAGGAGGATGGAGGGATGAGGAGGATGGGGGATGGAGGGATGAGGAGGATGGGGGGATGGAGGGATGGGGAGGATGGGGGATGGAGGGATGAGGAGGATGGGGGATGGAGGGATGAGGAGGATTAGGAGGATGGAGGGATGAGGAGGATGGGGGATGGAGGGATGAGGAGGATGGGGGATAGAGGGATGAGGAGGATGGGGGATGGAGGGATGAGAGGATTAGGAGGATGGAGGGATGAGGAGGATGGAGGATGGAGGGATGAGGAGGATGGGGGATGAGGGATGAGGAGGATTAGGAGGATGGAGGGATGGGGAGGATGGGGGATGGAGGGAAGAGGAGGATGAGGAGGATGGAGGGATGAGGAGGATGGGGGATGGAGGGATGAGGAGGATGGGGGATGGAGGGATGAGGAGGATGGGGGATGGAGGGATGAGGAGGATTAGGAGATGGAGGGATGAGGAGGATGGAGGATGGAGGGATGAGGAGGATGGGGGATGGAGGGATGAGGAGGATGGGGGATGGAGGGATGAGGAGGATGGGGGATGGAGGGATGAGGAGGATTAGGAGGATGGAGGGATGAGGAGGATTAGGAGGATGGAGGGATGAGGAGGATGGAGGATGGAGGGATGAGGAGGATGGGGATGGAGGGATGAGGAGGATTAGGAGGATGGAGGGATGAGGAGGATGGGGGATGGAGGGATGAGGAGGATGTGGGTGGACCTTGCTCCTGTCTGCTGCCCAGCTCCCCTGGCCTGAGCTGGCAGCCTCTGCTTCCTCCCCGCTCCCCACCTCCCAGCCATTCCGCCACCCTGAGAGCCCAGCTGAGGCTCTGCCCTGGGAGTCAGGAGCCCTGGGGCCCAGCTGCCCTCCAGGGCCTCCGCGGGGGCCCACAGGCAGGCGGCCGTGCGGTGTCCCCGGGCGCCGGCCCTGGACCCTGGCGTTTGCACACACGTTCCTTATCTTCCATGACCACGATGGCTTTGCATCAGACGGGCAGGATTTTCTGGGAGGATCCTCGGTTGGCTTGTGCCTGCTGCTTTTCACGACTGGACAGGGGACATGGGACACGTGAACCCCACGTCCCGCTGGTCCCCGCTGAACCCCTTGCCCGGCTCTCAGGCTGCGGGACAGCCGTGGGGGGGCCGCGCTCCTCCTCGTCTGCCTGCTGCCTCGCCGGGACGCCCAGGGCAGGGCAGGGTGGCGTCCACCTCGGCGTCGGCCGGCTCGGGCTCTGCCCGGGCCCCCACGCCAGTGCCTTCCGCCATTAGTTTTTGTTCGGGCTCTTGAGCTCAGAGCCTCGAACTCTACCTTAGCCTTTTCCCACTCAAGGCTGGCACTCTACCCCTTGAGCCACGTCTGCACTTCTGGCTTTTTGCCGGTTACCTGGAGACCAGGCTTCCTGCTGGCTGGCTTTGAACCATGGTCCTCAAATCTGCAAGTGGCTTGGATTGCAGTTTGCAGATGAACACAGAGGGAGCCGTTGGGTTTGGGTCACAGGACGAGTCCTGTGGCGCTTGGGGACACGTGCTGAGCCGGCTGGGGTGTCGCCGGTCCCCGAGCCCCTCCCGTTAATGGGATCGGCGCAGGAGCGGCCACGCCGTCCCTGGATACAGCAGCAGGCTGGTGGACACGAAGTGTCCACGCCGGGGATGTGAGAGAGAACGTGGACGGCCCGGCCTCTCCCCCCTTCCTCCTCCACCTCGCTTCCTGGGAGGCTCTCTCTGCTTTTTTGGGGGGTCACACTGCCACCACGTTGATGCCATAACACAGCACGGGCAGAACGACCACCCAGACCCTCTGGGCGCAGAGGGGAGCAGGGCCTCTTCCTGCGTTTCTGTCTCTTGCTTTGCTGCGGAGGGGCGAGGCCGCCACCCGTGGGCTCTCTGCACCCTCCACAGGCAGGACTGCAGGTCAGGGCCAGCCAGAGGCTGAGACGCGGGCCTTGATCGAGCCCGGGAGCCGGGCCGGGCCGGGCCGGGGCGCTGCCCACGGCCTCTGCAGGGCCCTCGCTGGCCGGTCCACACACCCGGGCCCAGGCGCCAGGCAGGGCTGGAATCAGGGCGCCCAGCGCAGATGGCAGGTCCTGCAGCGACACCTGGTGGCAGAGGCGCCAAGTGCGGGACCAGGAGGGCTGGCCTGGGGGGGCAGTGGACAGTCCCCAATGGGTGGGGCCTGTGGAGGGGAGCCGGCACATCCACGGGGCTGCCTCCTCCTCCTCCTCCTCCTCCTCCTCCTCCTCTTCCTCCTCCCCCTCCTCTCCCCTTTTCTCCCTTTCTCCTCCTCCCTTCCTCCTCCTCCTTCTCCTCCTCCTCCTCTTCCTCCTCCTCCTCCCCCTCCTCCCCTTTTCTCCCTTTCTATTCCTCCCTTCCTCCTCCTCCTCCTCTCCCCCTCCTCCTCCCTTCCTCCTCCTCCTCCTCTTCCTCTCCCCTCCTCCTCCCTTTCTCCTCCTCCCTTCCTCCTCCTCCTCCTCTTCTTCCTCCTCCTTCTCTCTCCTCCTCCCCTTCTTTCCTTCCTCCTCCTCTTCCTCCCCTCCTCCTCCTCTCCCTTCCTTTCCTTCTTTTTTCTCTTCTTCATCCCCCTCCTTTTCCTCTTCCTCCCTTCCCCTTCCCCTCCTCTTCTCCTCTTTCTCTCCCTCCCCCCTCCCCCTCTGCTCCCTCCCTTGCCCACATCTCTTGGCTGCACAGGGGCTTTAGCGTTGACCCCCCCCCACACACACACTCTGGTCAGATTCACCCCTTCCTCGCTTTCCTCGGATGCTGTGACCCTGGAGGAGCCTCGGGAGGCTGACGTCTGCCAGTCTTGTCCCTCGTGGTCCCCCGGGGCTGTGTCCCGTGACCTCACTGCTGGGGTTCAGGCTGCTCAGGCTCCTTACACGCCATTGCACGCCTCTGCCGTCTCCAGAGCGCGCTCCTTCCCCGCAGCACGGCCGCCCTGCTCCCAGCCCAGCCCAGCCCGCCCCCCCCCCCGGCACCCACCCCCCCTCTGCCCCAGGTCCAGCTCACCTGGACCAGGCACGGAGGCCCCAGCCCAGGCCAGAGGCCTGCAGGCCTGCGCTCACCTCCTCTCCCAGCGCCTGGTTCTCGCCTGACACACAGCCTTCAGCCTTCCTAACCTCCAGGCTCCAGAATGTTGCACACGGCAGGCAAGTGTGTGGTTCCACAGGGCCTGGGGCCCGGCCGGGCACCGGCAGGCGGGCAGATCTGAGTGCCCACCGGGCAGCTCTGGCCCACTCGGCCCCGCCTGTGCCAGGCCGAGGCGCAGGAGTGGGGTCGGGCACAGGCCTTGAGCCTGGCTGTGGTTCCCAGAGCGCAGACATGAGAGTATCAGCCACCCCGGGGGCCGGAACCCGCAATGTGCACGCCTGGACAGTGCACCCCATGGCAAAGGCCCTCCCCAGCTCCTGGTGCTGTTAGGGGGCTGAGCGCCCAGCCCCGGCCAGCCACTTCCAAGCTCAGAGAAAGCAGGGGTGGGGGGGAGGGAGGCGGACCCCTGCTCACAGGGCCTGAGCCAGGAGCCACCCGTGTCAAGCCCCAGTGGTTGGGGGCGGTGGGCCTGTTCCCAGCAGGACTTGGTCTCCCGGCACCCGGCTGCAGCCCTGCGGTCCAGCTCAGAGCTGGGCTGGCGGCGCCCTCTGCTGTCCAGCCGTGAAGTTACAGGCAGCCATGGCCAGGGCCGAGGCTGAGTCGCGGGCGGGGTGGAAGGCCCAGGGGCTCCCCAGCGACTGTTCTCATGAGATCATTGACTGTGGCAGAGGAAGTGTTTTCTGTTTCCAGTGACAAGACACCACCCGGTGTGGTGTCCCCAGCACGGGGCTTCGGAAGGGACCCCCAAAAGCACCAGGCAGAGGCGTCTAAAGAAATGCTTGTAGGGAAAGATGACAGGAGAGCCAAAGGCAGCGCGGAGCGGGTCTCCTGCCCACGAGGGAGAGCATGGCGCAGGCCACGGAGGACGGGCAGCCCTGCGGACAGCCTGCAGCCGCTGCCAGCCCTGCAGGAGGAGGGGCACAGGGCAGGCCGGCACCCAGAGACAACGGCTCCTCCTCCCAACAACAGCAGCCAGTGTTGGGCCGAGGCCAGGCCCCAAGTGAAGTGGCTGAGGCTGAGACAGGGCCGAGGCCCAGGTCCTGACCGGGAAGTGCAAGGCCACGGGGTCAATCCCGAGTCAGCCGGGGGGGGGGGAGGGAGAAAGGGGGAGAGAAGGACAAAGAGGCTATGCGCTGATGGGTTCCCAGGTACCAGAGCAGTAGAGGAGGCGGACACGCTGGTGCAGGCTGCGTGTGCGTGTGTCACCTTCCTATCGCCTGTGGCTCTGTGGGAGGACACGTGGGTGGGACACGTGGGTGGACACATGGGTGGCTCTGTGGGAGGACATGTGGGTGGCTCTGTGGGTGGACACGTGGGTGGCTCTGTGGGAGGACACGTGGGGTGGACACATGGGTGGCTCTGTGGGTGGACACGTGGGTGGCTCTGTGGGTGGACACGTGGGTGGCTCTGTGGGAGGACACGTGGGTGGACACATGGGTGGCTCTGTGGGTGGACATGTGGGTGGACACGTGGGTGGCTCTGTGGGTGGACACGTGGGTGGCTCTGTGGGTGAACACATGGGTGGCTCTATGGGTGGCTTTGTGGGTGGACACATGGGTGACTGTGGGTAGCTCTGTGGGTGGACACGTGGGTGGCTCTGTGGGTGGCTCTGTGGGGGGACACGTGGGTGACTCTGTGGGTGGACACGTGGGTGGCTCTGTGGGTGAACACATGGGTGGCTCTATGGGTGGCTTTGTGGGTGGACACATGGGTGACTGTGGGTAGCTCTGTGGGTGGACACGTGGGTGGCTCTGTGGGTGGCTCTGTGGGGGGACACGTGGGTGACTCTGTGGGTGGACACGTGGGTGGCTCTGTGGGTGGACACCGTGGATGGCTCTGTGGGTGGACACGTGGGTGGCTCTGTGGGTGGACACATGGGTGGCTCTGTGGGTGGACACGTGGGTGACTCTGTGGGTGGACACGTGGGTGGCTCTATGGGTGGCTCTGTGGGTGGACACGTGGGTGGCTCTGTGGGTGGACACGTGGGTGGCTCTGTGGGTGGACACATGGGTGGCTCTGTGGGTGGACACGTGGATGGCTCTGTGGGTGGACACGTGGGTGGCTCTGTGGGAAGACAGGTGGGTGGACACGTGGATGGCTCTGTGGGTGCACACGTGGGTGGACACGTGGGTGGCTCTGTGGGTGGACACGTGGGTGGCTCTGTGGGAAGACAGGTGGGTGGACATGTGGGTGGCTGTGTGGGTGGACACATGGGTGGCTCTGTGGGTGGCTCTGTTGGTGCACACGTGGGTGGCTCGGTGGTGTGGACATGTGGGTGGACACGTGGGTGGCTCTGTGGGTGGACATGTGGGTGGACACGTGGGTGGCTCTGTGGGTGGACACGTGGGTGGCTCTGTGGGTGGACATGTGGGTGGCTCTGTGGGAGGACACATGGGTGGCTCTGTGGGTGGACACGTGGGTGGCTCTGTGGGTGGACATGTGGGTGGCTCTGTGGGAGGACACATGGGTGGCTCTGTGGGTGGATACGTGGGTGGCTCTGTGGGTGCACACGTGGGTGGCTCTGTGGGAGGACACGTGGGTGTCTCTGTGGGTGGACACGTGGGTGTCTCTGTGGGTGGACACATGGGTGGCTCTGTGGGTGGATACGTGGGTGGCTCTGTGGGTGGATACGTGGGTGGCTCTGTGGGTGGCTCTGTGGGTGGACACGTGGGTGGCTCTGTGGGTGGACACGTGGGTGACTCTGTGGGTGGCTCTGTGGGTGGCTCTGTGGGTGGATACGTGGGTGGCTCTGTGGGTGGCTCTGTGGGTGGACACATGGGTGGCTCTGCGGGTGACTCTGTGGGTGGACACATTGGTGTCTCTGTGGGTGGATACGTGGGTGGCTCTGTGGGTGCACACGTGGGTGCACACGTGTGGGTGGACACGTGGGTGGCTCTGTGGGTGGCTCTGTGGGTGTCATCTGGTCACCATGCTTCTTTCATCCTGCTCAGGAGCCTGGAATGGGAAAGTTGCAGTTCCAAGCTAGCCCAGGAAGGAGTCTCTGAGCCGCTTCTCTCCAGTTAGCCAACAGAAAGCCAGAAGTAGAGCCTGGCTCAGTGGTAGAGGGCCAGCCTGGAGCGCCAAGGACGGCGCCAGGCCCTGACTTCACGTCCCAGGACCACGTCCTGTGGAGACCATCACAAAAGACTACCATCACTTACCGCTAAGCCGGCCTGCTCCTCCTCCCTTCCTCCCTCCTTTTCAAGGTTATGGTACATGAGACTCTCCTGACTTCCTGCGA